>NC_091957.1:33205549-33505549 GCF_031021105.1 Erythrolamprus reginae
CAGGTGCACATGAAGGCTTGTGAGGAATCTTGAGAGTTCTTCTCCCTCTCTTTTTAGAGCCCCTCAGACTTGTTCTTCTGATTTGTCATTTAGGGTTATTTCCATTATTATGTAAAAAGTTTTCTCTTTTTCTCCCTCCCCTCCTCACTTCTTTTTTCCTTTCTCCCCCCCCCCCCAGCACTGTTTCCTCTTATTTTCTTTTGTAGCTTTGTATTTTATTCAATAATCTAATCAAATGTTTAAAGATAATAGTAATAGCATTTAGATTTATATACCGCTTCACAGTGCTTTCCAGCCCTCTCTAAGCGGTTTACAGAGAGTTGCCCCCAACAATCTGGGTCCTCATTTTACCAACCTCGGAAGGCTGGAAGTCAACCTTGACCCTACTGAGATTCGATCTGCTGGCAGTTGGTGATCAGCAGAAGTAGCTTGCAGTCCTGCACTCTAACCACTGCGCCACAGAGGTTCTGTAGATTTAAGTAGACTTAAATCTACTTCATCTGCCAGTCAACACATCCGGGGCCATTTCTCCTTATTGATCACTCTCTACACCCATCTTGGAATGGCAAAAAACCCCAGACTAGCAACAAACATGTGGTCCACAATGTAGGCCTCTCCTGCCACCTCAAGGGCCTTTCTGACCAATTGTGGTCAGTCCCTTGACTGTCATCCGAGGTGCGGCTTGACACACCCTACAGAGCAGAACAGTGATGGGCTCCTACGGGTACGGTCAAATACGCAGAACCGGTAGAAAAATTTTGGTCACGTATGCAGAACCAGTAGAAAAATTTAGAATTCCCCCCCCCCCTTTCTGGGTTCTGGGTATGTTTTTCCCATTGCAGTAAATGAGGTTGAATGTGTATAGTTTTAGAAGAACTGTGGGTGCATGTGTGGGTGTACATACACATACAGTTTATATAGTAGATAATGCATATTTTTGTGTGCCTGTGTGTAATATGTATGTACACATATGGCATATATACATAAAATTAAAAGTATATTTTGGATGTTCAGTAATAGTAAATAGATAGGGAAATGTATCTCTCTGAGGCGAGGAAAGGCCAAGCACTCTAAACCTAACCTAAACCCTTGACATGAGTGACATCAAGTTGGCCACCTTTAAGCCAGTCACATGACCTTCACATGATCATCAAGCCACTCCTACCTGGTTATATGGCTGGCAAGCCACACCCACAAAATAAGCCACGCCTAGAGTGTAAATATGTTAAAGGGTTAAATAAGGTTCAGGAGGGGAGTGTTTTTAATAGGAAAGTGAACACAAGAACAAGGGGGCACAATCTGAGGTTAGCTGGGGGTAAGATCAGAAGCAACGTGAGAAAATATTATTTGACTGAAAGAGTAGTAGATGCTTGGAACAAACTTCCAGCAGACGTGGTTGGTAAATCCACAGTAACTGAATTTAAACATGCCTGCGATAAACATAGATCCATCCTAAGATAAAATACAGGAAATAGTATAAGGGCAGACTAGATGGACCATGAGGTCTTTTTCTGCCGTCAATCTTCTATGTTTCTATGTTCAGTGTGGTAGTAAAAAATTTTGCAGCCCTTCACTGGATCTGACTCACCTTCTGCAGGGGAGGAATTAAGAAGACTACTACAGCTAAAGACAATTTGAGTCCATCCCATTCATGGGTTGAAGGCAGCTTCATGGGGACTTGGGACATAGGTTGAGCATGTTTATACCATGGCTAAGTGCAGATGGGATATAATCCTAGCTCATGGAACACCTGCCTTCCTTGTCTATGACTCCGGGGGGGGGGGGGGAGAATGACAGCATGAAGGAACTTCCTGTAAAGTCTGTTAACTGCAGGGCACATTCTGATCTCTGGCTGCAAAAAGGGGTGAGCAGAAATGCTGAATGTAAATATTACTCATGAAAAATATATGTAGCTCTGCTGGCCCTAAGCAGGGGGAAAATCCAATGTCCAAATAGAGTAGAAATATATCCAAAATCCACATAGACCTGCTGTGAATATTAACTCTGCTATCCCTCATTGCACAGCGGAATGTTGCCCACAAATGTGGAAGCTGACTGAGAACATGTGCCTGTGTTGGTAGGGATGAGTTATGTCTCCTGCGTTACTCCAGAAGAGAACATGAATCCACGTATCAAAAGTCTTGGAAATCCATCATTAAACTCTTTGCAGCTCATCTGGGAGGCTTCACCATTTGCCAATCAAAGACCAAATGCGACTCAGGAATTAACATGCTAAATTGCACTTTATGCTCCCTCGAGAAACAGGGGCCCATCTGAAGGCAAGGTACATTCTTTTCCCGCCCAATGAGCTGCTTCAGAGCCATGCATGTCTGGGGTTGGGAAGCCAGTTGGAGCCGATGCCAAAAACTGTGTGGAATGCGCAGAGGTCAAGCTTGGGAAGTCGTCTGCTTCACAGCTATTTGGGACAGGTGAATTCAAGGGGAGCCGGCACACAGGTGTGACTGACTGAAATAGGAGGGAATGTTGCCACAAGTGTGGTGCTGACCTTGCACATTGTAAGAAGATGATGGGGGAGAATCTAGGATGGCAAGAAGCCCACGGGGAGATCACTCCATTTCTGGGAAGAAGGAGAAGGAGAAGAGGGAGAGGGAGGAGGAGGAGGAAAAAGAGGAGTAGGAGGAGGAAGAGGAGGAAGAAGAGAAAGAGGAAGAGGAGGAAGAGGAGGAAGAAGAGAAAGAGGAAGAGGAGAAGGAGGAGGAGGAAGAGGAAGAAGAAGAGGAGGAGGAGGAAGAGGAAGAAGAGGAGGAAAAAGAGGATAAGAAGTAAGAAGAAGGAGGAGGAGGAAGAAGAAGAAGAGGAGGAGGAGGAAGAAGAGGAGGAGAAGGAGGAGGAGGAGGAAGAAGAAGAAGAAGAAGAAGAAGAAGAAGAAGAAGAAGAAGAAGAAGAAGAAGAAGAAGAAGAGAGTCTCCAAGGGATGATCACCTCTTCTGTGCCTTATGTGTAGATCAACTTTAGGAAGTTAGGAAGCTGACATCTCCACACTGTCCCAACTCACATACAAAGAGCAAGAGACTCCTGTCTGAATGTTGAATGTCTCTCCACAGTTCCCTTGACGTGATGTGTGAGGGGCTTCATACATTGGCTAGAAAATGGTCATCATTTTATTCCAGAGGAAGATGAGTGGCCATTTTTCACCATTTGTTGATTGTGGTGCACTTTAGCTAGTTACCTAACATTAGGCTTAGCATGTTCACAAGCACAACTGCATGTGTGTGGTTTCCCTGATTGCTTGTAAAACTCAACTGGACGAATGTATGTGAGCATGTTTGCTCGAGTGAGCTGAGACAGGCAACCCCTGTCAGAGTTGAGTGTCTGAAGGGAGTTGATATTGTGGTGGTCTCCTCATTCTTCAAATGAGAAACCTTTCATGTTTGCACATTTCTTCTAATTACGGCAACATTTGGTGGATGGAGGGAGAACACAACCCAAGTCAAGTTTATTGCATTAAATTATATTCCTTGACTTACCACCACAATTGAGCCCAAAATTTATTTTACTTAAGTGAGATGGTTATGAAGGGAAATATGCCCCATGTTTTTACCTTTCTTGCTGCTGTTGTTAAATAATCACTTTGGCTGTTTAAGTTAATAACATGGTTGTTAAGTGAATCTCACTTCCCTGTTGATTTGCTTGACAGAAGTTCACAAAATGTGATCACAAGATTCTGGGGACACTGCGAACTAAGCTCAATTTATTTTCCAAAGCAGAAAATGGCACGAAACAATGAATGGAAACCGATCAAGGAGAAGTGAGTGCAATTAACCAATGGAAGAGCTTGCCTCCAGAAATCGTGGGTGCTCCATCACCAAGAGACTAGACAATCATTTATCCAAAATAGTATAGGTCCTCCTCCTTGAACAAGGGGCTGGACTATAAGACCTCCAATGTCCCTTCCAGCTCTATTCTCTTCCGTTTTTTTTCCTTTTCCGTTCTGTTCCATTCCATTCTATAGTTGTCAAGCATCCAAATTTTAATCATATGACCCATGGGTAGGTTCTAACATACCTCGCTGCTGGTTCGCTTCCTCTGGCAACACAGGAGGGAGGGAGGGATGGAGGGAAAGAAGGAAGGAAGGAAGGAAGGAAGGAAGGAAGGAAGGAAGGAAGGAAGGATTATAACTTGAACATAAATGGCTAGGAACTTTTCTATATATCCCATCAGAGCTGGTTGTGACAGGATGAGAGAATCATTCTGGTGTATTGAGTCTGCCTTTGAAACTTCCTTAATATCCCTTCAGCTGAGTTCCAGTCCTTAATCTAAAAAGTAACAGCAACGTCAAGCTCACTGGGACAAAAATAAAAAGTATGAAGAAAAGCAAACAAAATCCAGAGAAGCAGGGGGTTTTGAAACTAATTTTTCCAATAAATGTACCCTTACAATTACTTCTGTCACTTAATGAAATAAAGCAAACACAGGCAGACTAAGAAAAACTGCAAATGTTCTGATGTTATTGCAAAAACTATTTGACATCATAGCAGAATATTTTAGTATTTTTATCGCCCTCAAGAGCTTGACAGAAGTTTCAGAATCACAATTCGGGCATGCAGAAAAAGAAAACTGGAGGGGCCTGTCCTTCTCAGGATATTATGCCGGGACTGAACAGGCATCGTTCTCAATAGACGAGTCACTTGATCCTGTACAGGGCTAGGTTCTGAATTTTTTACTACTATTTCTGTGGGTGTGGCTTGTTTTGTGGGCATGGCTTGATGGTCATGTGATGGCTTCATGGTCATGTGATGGGTGGGTGTGGCTAAGTAGTCACGATCTTAGTTTCCCTTGCAAGGATTCCTGCATCCAGACATTTTGCAATCCCCCAAAGGATTAAAGGAAACCAAATTCCTTTTTTAAAAAAATTGAATTTAAAACAAACCAATATACAAAATACACAATATATATGTATACAAGACCAACATACCAAAAAAAATCATTGTTTGTTTGTTTGTTTGTTTATTGGACTTATATGCTGCCCTTCTCTAAGGACTCAGGGCAGCTCATAACATATATAAAATACAAAAAACCACTACGTATACTAACATAAACAACATAGCAATCTAAAAAGAAGAAAGGAAAAAAACCCAGAAAAAAGAAAAAATGTATGTATATGTATACTACAGCATTACGTATCGCTATCGTAAGTTATTATGTTCTTTACTTTTGATTTATTTATTATTATTATCTTTCATCACCTGTAGTATCCTGTGTAATATTATTTATTATGCTGATTTCTTTTATGTTCCAACCACTTATACCAGTTCTCCCAAAACTATAAAAAAATTATATAAAATTCTGTGTCCTCTTTATCCTGTAATTGCATTGTCATTTCACACATCTCTGCATATTCCAATATTTTGCTTATTATCATGGTGTTTGTAAGGTTTATGTCTGTTTTCCAAAATTGTGCATACAGTATAAGATTTGTGTGTCTGTTATAGTATTTAGTATGTGATATTGGAGGTTTTTATCTATTTTTGTTCTAAATATTCCTAACAGAAAGGTTTCTGGTTTAAGTTCTATAATCTATTTCGATACTTCCTCAATCCATTTTTGTAAAATGTTAGAAAATTCTTTTAAAAGTAATTTACATTTCTTTATATATATTGTTGCATTTATAATGTTGCACGGCACCTTGAGACATCTCGAGGAGGGCAGCATAGAAATCTAATAAATAAATAAATAATAAGATATGTGTCCTGGGTAGAGTTCATTCTTTTGATTCCTTCTTGGAAAACAGGGCCAGTGGGTTGGTCAACAACTTGCCAATGATAATGATAGCTAGGCTTAAAAGTAGTAGATGCTTGGAACAAACTTCCAGCAGACGTGTTTTGTAAATCCACAGTAACTGAATTGAAACATGCCTGGGATAAACATAGATCCATCCTAAGATAAAATACAGGAAATAGTATAAGGGCAGACTAGATGGACCATGAGGTCTTTTTCTGCCGTCAATCTTCTATGTTTCTATGTTTCTATTAAAATGAGACAAAGATGCAGGAAGTATATAACTCTCGTTACTTTCTCTGAAATCTGATCCTTAGCTCTAGCTTTTTGAGCAGCAGGTCATTGGGCATAGTAGCAGGAATGGACCCCCCCCCCCCCAAAAAAAGGAGAAGGTAGCAAGGAACTGGACATGTCCTCTTGTAGTTCTCTGCTAGAATGAAGGGAAACAGATTGTTTGTGCTGCTGCAGGTCAGGTCAAAGTCAAGCTAGACCCACACGTCCAGCCAGCTGCTGTTGGTAGAGGACAAGACCCACATCAGAGGCTGGCAATAGGGGGTCTCCATGCAGATCGAATAAGCAAGCTTAGGGGAAGAGACAAAGTGGGCACTTATCAACATAGTGTAATGCCTTATTGGCGCTCCTAACCCTATAGAATCTGATATCTCAGGCAGAGCGCTGGTGAGACCCCATTTGGAATACTGTATTCAGTTCTGGAGACCTCACCTACAAAAAGATATTGACAAAATTAAACGGGTCCAAAGACGGGCTACAAAAATGGTGGAAGGTCTTAAGCATAAAACTTATCAGGAAAGACTTAATGAACTCAATCTGTATAGTCTGGAGGACCGAAGGGAAAGGGGGGACATGATCAAAACATTTAAATATGTTAAAGGGTTAAATAAGGTCCAGGAGGGAAGTGTTTTTAATAGGAAAGTGAACACAAGAACAAGGGGGCACAATCTGAGGTGAGTTGGGGGAAAGATCAAAAGCAACATGAGAAAATATTATTTTACTGAAAGAGTAGTAGATGCTTGGAACAAACGTCCAGCAGATATGGTTGGTCAATCCACATTAACTGAATTTAAACATGCCTGGGATAAACATAGATCCATCCTAAGATAAAATACTGCAAATAGTATCAGGTCTTTTTCTGCCGTCAATCTTCTATATTTCTATGTTTCTATTGTTTAGATCAGTGGGGAATTCTGGGAGTTGAAGTCCAAATATCTTCAAGTTGCCAAGGTTGGGAAACACTGGTTTAGATCACTCAATGGGCTGGCTCTGGATTTAGCTCTGACATTGATAAGATGCTTTCAGGAACAATCAGAATCTTCATCACAATGAAGACAGATGACATTTAGCATTAGCTATGGCCTGAACCAATGTCAAGTCCATCCATGGGAGAACTGAAAAAGTAAAATGGCAGTCACAACCACGTGGTCAAGGCCCTACTGATTTTTTTGCCTCAATCTCTTGATTGTGGATGGTGTCTTGATGTCGTTGACCTCCTGTCCACAAATGCCTTTTTGGTTAATTTGATTCGTACAACTTCGAAAGGCAAGATGGTTGATCAATGCGATCATGTTGCAGTCGGAACATCACAGGCAGGTCCTATGCTCATATATTCTGGGAATTATGTGCATTGTAATCCCAAAATACCTGGGGAGCATCTTTTCCGCCTGTTCTCATCACTTCCTTTGAGCTGAAGAAAAATGATCGGCTGGTTTAAATCAGGGGTGAAATGCAGTTGGCTCTAACCGACTCATAGCACTTAATTTGTTTCAATTGTTGTGATTTATAACCCTATTTCTGAACTGTTATCACTAAATTCAATCTGCAGAAGTGGAATTCTGAGAAATACATTGAGGATCTCTTATGGTCCTTGATCTCTACAGGCCTTCCTTGGATGCCTCTCACTTTTGTGAGTTCTTCCAATCAATGAAATAACATTTATATTTTCCCTAATTTTTATGGGGAAAATATGCCATTGGGAGCATTATCATGTTGATCGTGACAGCTGTCAGCCTTGATAGCTTCAAGGCAGGATTAGACAGATTCATGGATGCCAAGTGTATCGGTGGTTATTGAAACGGATGTCCATGTGCCGCCTCTATGTCGGTTGAGGCAGGCAGGCAGGATTCCCTCGCGTCCCATTTGTTGGGGGTGAAGGGAAAGGGAGGGTCTTGCCTTCTCTTTCTGCTCAAGATCCCCATGGACAATTGGTGGGCCACTGTGTGACACAGAATGCTGGACTCGGTGGGCTTTGGTCTGATTCAGCATGGCTCTTCTTATGTTCTTATGCTACAAATATGCAGCTCACCATGATATTCTGCCCATGGCCTTTCTGGGGGCCCAGTAGAACAGAGTTAGCAATAGTCCTTAGACTTATAAACCACTTCACAGTGCTTTACAACCAGTGATGGGCTCCTATGGGTACGGTCAGGTACACGGTACTGGTAGAAAAATTTTGAATTTTTTTCTTGTTTTCCCTTCTGGGCTCTGGGTATGTTTTTCCTATCACAGTAAATGAGGTTGAATGCGTATAATTTAGAAGAGCTGTGTGTGTGTGTACATACACATACAGTTTATATAGTCAATAATGTATATTTTTGTGTGCGTGTGTCTAATATGTATGTACACATATGGCATATATACATAGAATTAAATAGTATATTTTGGATGTTCAGTAATAGTAAATAGATAGGGAAATTGTATCTCTTTGAGGCGAGGAGAGGCCAGGCACCCTCACCCAAACCCTTGACGTGAGTGATGTCAAGTTGGCCACTTTTAAGTCAGTCACATGACCTTTAAGCCACCCTGAGGTCACATGATCATCAAGCCACTCCCATGTGGTCACATGGCTGGCAAGCCACACCCAAAAAATAAGCCACACCCACAGTGTGGTAGTAAAAGTTTTTGTAGCCCTTCATTGTTTACATCCCTCTCTAAGCGATTTACAGAGAGTCAGCATATTGCCCCCAAAAATATGGGTCCTCGTTTTACCAACCTGGGAAGGATGGAAGTCTGAGTCAACCTTGATTTGATCTGCCAAACGGCTGGCAGTCGATGATCAGCAGAAGTAGCTTGCAGTGCTGCACTCTAACCACTACACCCCCGAGGCTTACATGGGCTGCTAGAGCTGACTGAAGTCAGGCGCTGCCTCCCCTGGTGGTGCAAGGCCCTCTTACCCACATCGACATTGTGGTACCCCTTTTTTGAGACTGTTTTCACGTACTGCGCATGCGTGCACATTCGTCAGCCGGTAGGGAAGGTAAGTAAATTTTTCACCCCTGGTTTAAATGTTTTGCAAGGTAGTCCAATGGAAAATCTTAAGAGAATGGCGTGGCTGGGTCTAATCTTTCCTTTTGGCTGTCAAAGGAATCTCACCCATCCACACATACGTGATGTGTGCCAAAAAGTCTTGGCACGCCTTTTATGTGTGTGCAGCCTGGCTGAAAAAAACAATTCTTTGGCAGAGGGGATCCTTTATGAACTTGAACCGTTTGCTTAGAAACATATTACGTGGGAGAATTCCGCCAAAGATTTGTCTGCAACTATGACCTTGCTGTCCAAATTTTGGAACCAAGCACGAGGGGGAGAAACCACACAAGATGGTAGATCGAGTATTGGTCAACATCCCTTGTTTTCACTCTGTTTTGCTTCATCCTATGCCAAAGACAACTGAGGTCTGCAAAGGATGTTCAGAGATAGGCTGCTTGCCAAATGCCTGAACCTGCCTGCAGCCACTGACCTTTGGCTCCTGTCGTCTCTCCTCCAGCACAAAGCCCTGGGAAGGGCCAAGGCAGGGCTCAAGGCTTTAACTTTGGTCCACGCAGAACAAGATGGCCCGTCCTGCCCCAGACCCCTTCTTCATTCTCTTCTGCATGGTAGAGAGGATCTGCTACAGCAGAAGGAAGTCCTCTTTAGCCTGGAAATCCCCTCTGCAGTTTGGAAGCCTGGTTTTCCAGATTCCACAGCATCCCAAAAGCAAGAATTATACGAGAACATCTCTCCCTCCCTCCTTCCCTCCCCCTCCTCATTACTGATTAATTAAAATCAAATAATTATTTTGATGAGCAGTGTGCAGCAGTGCCAAAAAAAGAATACAATCAGCAGTGTGCACCAGCTGCCAAAAAAGCCAACACCGTTCTAGACTGTATTAACAGAGAGATAGAATCAAGATCACTTGAAGTGTTAATACCATTTTGTAAGACCTTAGAATACTGCCTCACTTGGAATACTGTATTCAGTTTTGGTTGCCATGATGCAAAAAGGACATTGAGACTCTAGAAAAAGTGCAGAGAAGAGCGACAAAGATGATTGGGGGACTGGAGGATAAAATGTATGAAGAACAGTTGCAGGAACCGGGCATGGCTAGTTTAAAGAAAAGAAGGATGAGGGGAGACATGATAGCAGTGTTCCAATAGCTCAGGGGTTGCCACAAAAAAGGAGTCAGGCAATTCTCCAAAGCAAAAGGAAGGAAGGAAGGAAGGAAGGAAGGAAGGAAGGAAGGAAGGAAGGAAGGAAGGAAGGAAAGCATTACGGGAGACAGGATAGCAGTCTTCCAATATCTCAGGGATGGCCACAAAGAAGAAGGAGTCAACCTATTCTCCAAAGCACCTGAGGGTAGAACAAGAAGCAAGGGGTGGAAGCTGAACAAGGAGAGAAGTAACTTAGAATGAAGGAGAAGTTTCCTGACAATTAGAACAATTAATCAGTGGAACAGGTTGCCTCCAGAAGTTGTGAATGCTCCAACATTGGAAGTTTTTAAGATGTTAGATAACCATCTGTCTGAAGTAATGTAGGGCTTCCTGCCTAGGCAGGGGGTTTGAATAGAAGACCTCCAAGGTCCCTTCCAACTCTGTTGTTGTTGTTGTTAAATATTTAACAACAGAATAAGGTCGATATCCCTCTGTAATTTGCAATTCAATTCCTTTTTGGTCCCACAATTGAATGAGCAAAGAGGGTTCACAGATAAGGGGTCACAAGGATCTGGGCTATGACTGGGGAGGCTGAAGTTAAAATCATGCCACCTGCCAGAGACAACCACACCGTTGAAGAAGCACATATATGTAAGAGTTCTGGATTCGATCACACCGTCATGGCTGCCATTTTGACTTTTCAAAATCCCTTATGGAAACCTCTGGTGGGATGCTGATTTAAACTTTAAACTCATCCTGTCACCACTATGTTTATCCTGGAAATCAGGCCAGACATGACCCAAAGTCAGAAATGAGATGCGGGACAGTATAATGTCTCTTTCATTTTTCTTTTTTGGTAGGCAACTTTGAGTCAAGTCTTTGAGGGTGGGAGGGAGGGAGAGTAGGGTGCTACCGATTCCCACTTGCAAACTGTCCTGCCTTCTGCATCCCAAAATCCTTAAAAGGACATGCAGACATTTGACAAATAACAACTGTTTAGTCTGTGTTTCTTGTAGTTGGCAACTAAGATGTGTGGACTTCAGCTCCCAGAATTCCCCCACCAGCCTATCTGAAGTTCAACTTTCAGAATTCTCTAGCATCCTGGCTGGGGAATTCTGGGAATTGAAGTCCACACATCTTAAAGTTGCTAAGGTTGAGAAACACTGGTTTAAATAATGTTTCAGATCAAAATTACTGTTATTAAAAGAGACTATTGGGACGAGGCCTCACCTAGAAGTCAGCCAACCCTGAAATTGATTTATCATTTAATCATATTAATGCTCTCATCAACGAGCAAGCAGCGTCCAGATGCTGTAGTCCAGGAGAAAGAAGAAATCCCTGCAAGATTAATAAATCACATGTTGTTGTTGTTTTAATCTCATAGGGGGGACAGCTTCTAAAACAAAGGCAATTCTGCTCAGACTCCCTGCTGCCAAATCAAATAGAAGTATTAGCTGGAAAATCATCTCTTTGCCAGGCCTCATATCCAAAATAGCTTTATAAAAGCATAAAAATACAAGTGCTTGCCCTCTCCCTCCCCTAAACTGAGGGATGTTAGGCACCAGGAAACAAGATGTTCCCAGTGATCTCCACCAACAAAAATGAAAAATAACAGGGTTGAGTCTTCAGGGAGAAGAGCAAAGGCTTATGGGGTTCGGCGCTGACGATGCTGTTTGCTGACCATGGTCCACCTGCATGATTGAGCTATGGACTCTCACCAGACATGAAAAGGAGACACCAGCTAGTCATCCAGCAAACCAAGGGCTAGTCTCCTCTTAACTTTATGGGCAACTTTATTAGTGCTCGTTTGTTTGTTTGTTTGTTTGTTTGTTTGTTTGTTTGTTTGTTTGTTTGTTTGTTTGTTTGTTTGTTTGTTTGTTATTAGAGTTGAAAAGGACCTTACAGGTCATCAAGTCCAACCCCCTTCTCAAGCAGGAAACCCTACACCACGCCAGCCAGATGGCAGTCCAATTTCCTTTTGAATGTGTCAAGTGACGGGGCATTCACAACCTCTGCTGGCAGGCCGTTCCAGTGGTTGATCATTCTCACCATCAGAAAGTTCTTCCTTATTTCCAGGTTGAATCTCTCCTTGGTCAGCTTCCATCCGTTGTTCCTTGTCTGGCCCTCTGGTTCCCTGGAAAATAGTATGACCCCCTCCTCTCTGTGGCAACCCCTCAAATATCTCTATACTGCTATCATATCCCCTCTGGTCCTCCTTTTAGCTAGACTATCCATGCCCAGTTCTAGCAACCTCTCTTTGTATGTCTTGGTTTCCGTATGCCTTCGTATGTCTCAGTTTCCAGTCCTTTTATCATTTTATTTGCTCTTTCCTTGATTTATTATGTTTCTAAAAATTCTGTGCTGGCCATTCTTGGCTGAAAGGCCAATTGCCACTTCAGCTGGACAGCTTAAACCTCTGCTAAAGTTCTCCAGATTCCTGGAGCTCCTCATTTGGGCTACTTTTGGTTTTTATAGAAACATAGAAACATAGAAGTCTGACAGCAGAAAAAGACCTCCTGGTCCATCTAGTCTGCCCTTATACTATTTTCTGTATTTTATCTTAGGATGGATATGTGTTTATCCCAGGCATGTTTAAATTCAGTTACTGTGGATTTATCTACCACGTCTGCTGGAAGTTTGTTCCAAGGATCTACTACTCTTTCAGTAAAATAATATTTTCTCATGTTGCTTTTGATCTTTCCCCCAACTAACTTCAGATTGTGTCCCCCTGTTCTTGTGTTCACTTTCCTATTAAAAACACTTCCCTCCTGGACCTTATTTAACCCTTTAATATATTTAAATGTTTCGATCATGTCCCCCCTTTTCCTTCTGTCCTCCAGACTATACAGATTGAGTTCATTAAGTCTTTCTTGATACGTTTTATGCTTAAGACCTTCCACCATTCTTGTAGCCCGTCTTTGGACCCGTTCAATTTTGTCAATATCTTTTTATAGGTGAGGTCTCCAGAACTGAACACAGTATTCCAAATGTGGTCTCACCAGCATTCTATATAGCGGGATCATAATCTCCCTCTTCCTGCTTGTTATACCTCTAGCTATGCAGCCAAGCATCCTACTTGCTTTCCCTACTGCCTGACTGCACTGTTCACCCATTTTGAGACTGTCAGAAATCACTACCCCTAAATCCTTTTCTTCTGAAGTATTTGCTAACACGGAACTGCCAATACAATACTCAGATTGAGGATTCCTTTTCCCCAAGTGCATTATTTTACATTTGGAAACATTAAACTACAGTTTCCATTGCTTTGACCATTTATCTAGTAAAACTAAATCATTTACCATATTACAGACGCCTCCAGGAATATCAACCCTATTGCACACTTTAGAGTCATCGGCAAATAGGCAAACCTTCCCTACCAAACCTTCCCCTATGTCATTCACAAACATATTAAAAAGAATAGGACCCAGAACAGACCCTTGTGGCACCCCGCTTGTAACCTGACTCTGCTCAGAATACTCGCCGTTAACAACTCTCTGATGTCTACGCTTCAGCCAGCTGCAAATCCATTGAACTATCCAGGGATTAAGTCCAATCTTCACTAATTTATCTATCAGCTCTTTATGTGGAACCGTATCAAAGGCTTTGCTGAAGTCCAGGTAGGCAATATCCACGGCACCACCTTCATCCAACACCTTTGTGACATAGTCAAAGAAATCAATGAGATTAGTCTGACATGATTTGCCTTCAGTAAAGCCATGCTGATTTGGGTCCAATAAGTTATTGTTTTTTAGGTGCTGATTTATCCTCTTTTTGAGTAGAGTCTCCATCATTTTAACTACCACTGATGTCAAGCTAACTGGCCTGTAGTTACCAGCTTCTTCTCTACTGCCCTTCTTGTGGATAGGCACAACACTGGCCATTCTCCAATCCTCAGGAACTTCTCCTGTTAACAAGGATTGGTTAAACAAATCAGTCAGGGGGGTAGCAATGACAGATCTGAGTTCTTTAAGAACTCTGGGGTGGATGCCATCTGGACCCATTGCCTTATTTATCTTTAATCGTTCAAGTTCTTCTAAGACATCGGCTTCTAAGATCTCTGGAGCTGAATCCGTACAGCTGGAAGCAATGCTATATCCCTCTATAGTATTATTTTGTAAGGTGTCTTTTGAGAAAACTGAACAGAAGTAGCTATTGAAATGGTCAGCGATCTCCTTATTCCCGTTAATGCATGTATTATTCCCGGTGATGCCGCAGTTTTTCTTCTTCTTATCACTAATATATCTGAAGAAGGTTTTTATAAGGTTTTTTATAAAGCAGGTGGCTTTGGAAAGCACTCCAGAAATATCAGATAGTCCAAAGCGCAACTGAGATTAAAGCACTGGACAGTGGGTCATTTTATGGTATGCTATCTGGACCATGTTTCAGTCTGCTTCTAGGTCCAGAAGAAAGTGCTTCAGAATTTTGGAGTCACACTACCAAATTGCTTACCTGGCCCCATCTATACCTATCTGCACCAAATATCTTATTCTGAAGGTCCCCTCCAAGCAAAACTATTTTGAAAAATAACTTTTCTTTTCTTTTTTCAAAAAGTTTTTTTATTTTTCTCCACCTTCACATACAAATTTTACAATTTTAATATGTATATACCTTTAAATGTTACATACACATAATTCCAAATTATTCTATATTTCAAAAGAATTAATTAATTGGTTCACCCCCTTTGACCAACACCAATCTGCCCCTCTAGCTGTTCTTTCTTGCACACTCCCTCCTTCATCAAACCCTTTTCTCCTCCTACCTACTTTTTCTTCACTCCTCTTTGTCCACTCTTTCCTTCTCTCACTTTCTTCTCAACTTCACTCACCTTCTCTTCCTCCCTTTCTACTTCCTCTCCCACCTTCTAATACCTTTCCTAGAGAGTTTCCCAACCTAAAAATAAAAGAATACCTTAGCAGACTGATGCTGTATTCCGAAAAATAACTTTTCAGTGGTGGCTTTTCAGCTACGAAATTCCTTCTCCATATTGATGTCTACCATTTACTGCTGGTTGTGAAACAAGGATTTTTTTTTAAAAAAAAGAATTAATTTATTAATTAAGTCATTCAATGTTGCTTTTAACTTTTTAAAGTTGGAACTGCAGCATTTACCTTAGCAAGATCTTAAACTTTTAAAAATTCTAACACCTGAATATTCTGATTCCCCTTCTAAGTAGGGTACTCAGTTGCCGTTTTTAGGACATATTTACATTTTATGGGTCCTCATCCTCTTTATCACTGGTATTATTTCTTAAAGAATAGTTCTGCCTTTCATTGTTTAAGGGGGATGTTGGAGGGGGATGAGAAAGTAAAAATTTTAATTGAAAAAATGGTTTGTCACAAGCTGCCTCAAGATCCTTGTTAGGTTCTGACTCTTCAGATTCAGACAGCCTTGCATCTACTGGACAGTGGCAATCCTAAATTCCAGCCAGCATGGTCCATGAGGAAAGACTATGAAAGCTGCAGAATAAAAGGTACAACGTCCTTCCTGTCAACAACTACTTCAGCTTCAACCACAACAACAGACAGGCACACAACAGATACAATCTCAAAGTAAACCACTCCAAACTCAGCTGTAGGAAATACAACTTAGCAACCGAGTAGTCAATGCATGGAACTTACTATCTGAGTCTGTAGTATCATCACCTAACCCCCAAAACATTACCCTTAGACCAGTGTTTTTCAACCAGTGTGCCGTGGCACACTAGCGTGCCGCGAGACATGGTCAGGTGTGCCGCGAAGCTCAGCAAGAGAGAGAAAGAGAAAGAAAGAAAGAAAGAGAGTAAGAAAGAGAAAGAAAGCAAGAGAGAGAGAAAGAAAGAGAAAGAAAGCAAGAGAGAGAGAGAAAGAAAGAGAAAAAGAGAAAGAAAGCAAGAGAGAGAAAGAGAAAGAGAGAAAGAAAGAGAAAGAAAGCAAGAGAGAGAAAGAGAAAGAAAGAAAGAGAGAGAGAGAGAGAGAAAGAGAGAAAGAAAGAGAAAGAAAGCAAGAGAGAGAGAGAAAGAAAGAGAAAAAGAAAGAGAAAGAAAGCAAGAGAGAGAAAGAGAAAGAGAGAAAGAAAGAGAAAGAAAGCAAGAGAGAGAAAGAGAAAGAGAGAAAGAAAGAGAGAGAGAGAAAGAGAGAAAGAAAGAGAAAGAAAGCAAGAGAGAGAGAGAGAGAGAGAGAAAGAAAGAGAAAGAAAGCAAGAGAGAGAGAGAGAGAGAGAAAGAAAGAAAGAGAAAGAAAGAAAGCAAGAGAGCAAAAAGAGAGAGGAAGGAAGGAAGAGAGAAAGAGGGATGGAGAGAGAGAGGAAGGAAGGAAGGAGAGAAATAGAGCAAAAGGGAGGAAGAGAGAGAGAATTTTTTTTGTCCAAACTTTTTTTAGTCCCCCCACTCCCCCCCCACCCCGGCTCAAGGTGCCCCATTATTTTGTATATGTAAAAAATGTGCCGCAGCTCAAAAAAGGTTGAAAATCACTGCCTTAGACTACCCACTGTTGACTTCACCCAATTCCTAAGAGGTAGCTAATGGCATGCAGAAGTGCACCAGCATGCCTACAATCCCTGTCCTAATGTTTCTCTATTATTAGTACCAATATCACATATATAAACATTGTTATATCTGTATCACATGTTTTTGCTGAATATTTAAAATTAAGGGTGAATAGGATAGCGCTATTTTGGCCTTGTTCTGGCCTCATCAGCTAGCCATTCCTTACCGGGATTTGATCCTGGGGCTTCTGCCTTGTAAGGCAGAGAATTAACCTCTAGGCCACCAGATCTGATCCCTTCAGCTTTGTACCAGGGAGGGGCTATATGTTTATTTCTGTTGGATCACCCTGGTATATTGAAGGAACATCACAGCTCCTTTTTGCCTTTAGGCCCAACCAGGGCCATTTCAAGGCAGTTAATTTATTCATAGCCAACAAACTATGTTCTGTATGTATCACATGTTTTTGCTGAATATTTAAAATTAAGGGAGATTAGGATAGTGGTATTTCGGCCTTGTTCTGGCCTCATCAGCTAGCCATACCCTTACTGGGTTATATCTTTGTATACTACCATGACGTACTTGACAAAATAAATAAATAAGCTATTCAAGTTCTCCAGAACTGTCCATCAGAGCACCCTCACTCATCCTCAACATCCAAGCCACCCAAACTATCTCACGAACTCAAATAGTTGCTCTCTGTGTTTGAGTGGATGCTCCAGAAATCAGAGTGCACCACTTTTATGGACAGGGAGCCTCTGGATGAAGCAAGACAAAAAAGGAAATGATGTTTTATTTTAAATAGAATGGCCTGGATTGATTATCCTGATGTTTAGTCATCTGCTCCTTCTGTCAGAGAGCAATGGAAATTCCCTGGCTGGGTTAGGAGCCCTCCGGGATTGCCTCCAAGGCTTGGGAAGAGGCTCGGTGCAGGCCGGCACCCTCAACCTCTCCCCTCCTCCAAGAAAAACCTTGCAATTCACCTGGAGCTTGGCATGGCCAGGACCAGCTGATCTTGTGCTGATCTCAGAGGATTCCCCTTTTCCTGCTTGCCCCCCACCCAACTTTCCACATGCCTGCTCTCTACCCCCCCACACACACACACACAAAATTAGTCAAAGTCTCAACTCCTGCCAAAGCCAGCAGATTAGAACAAATCTGGCAATTTTAGGCTAAGCCGTTTAGAAGACAGGACAAGCCAGAAAATATTCAAGACAGAACAGGGAAATGCTCTGAAGGTGAGATCATTTCTGTCTCCCCCATAATTTCTCTTGATTCGCCTTGAACTTTTGATCAGGCAGAAAATGGCTCCGTTTGGGCCACATTTGGAAGAGGAGGGGGAGGAAGGAAAGGAGGGAGGGAGGGGAGAACTGCAGATGCCATCATCAAATGGGGAACTAGAGGTCGATCTCAGATGTAGATGGAACAGGTTTTACTTTGAGCAGAAATGTAGAATAAAAAACAACGACCCTCCCTCCCTCCCTTCCTTCCTCCCTCCCTTCCTTCCTTGTTGTTATTATCCCCGCATTTCTCCCATTCTCAACCTCTTAACTATCTTGGACTTCTTCTGTCTCAAAATTTTAAGAATCTCCATACACTTTAGTTTGTTTAGTTAAATTCGGGGGGGGGGGGTTTAATGTATACAGTGGTACCTCAACTTACGAACTTAATTCGTTCCATGACCAGGTTCTTAAGTAGAAAAGTTTGTAAGAAGAAGCAATTTTCCCCATAGGAATCAATGTAAAAGCAAATAATGTATACGATTGGGGAAACAGGGTGGAGGCCCTGTTTCCTCCCAGGAGATTCCTAGAGAGGCCCCACAGAGGCTTCTCCCCACCTTTTCTGTCCCTGTTTCCTCCCAGGAGATCCCTAGAGAGGCCCGACAGAAACTTCTCCACACCTTTTCCAGCCCTGTTTCCTCCCAGGAGATTCCTAGAGAGGCCCCACAGAGGCTTCTCCCTGCCTTTCCCTGCCTTAAAGTTTTGGAGGCTCGGGTTTGTAAGTGGAAAATGGTTTTTGAGAAGAGGTAAAAAAATCTTGAACACCCGGTTCTTATCTAGAAACGTTCGTAAGTAGAGGCGTTCTTAGATAGAGGTAGCACTGTACTTGAATAAAGAAGAATAGTGAAACATGACAGGAATTTAAGGAAGCTTCTCAGCACATTTTGATATCTATGGTTGACACACTTTTTAATTGTACGAATGGTCAACAGTCCTCCTGAATCAAAGCTCAGAAGGCTTTCACTGCTTGAGGGTGAGTCCACGGGCTGCCTTCTGAACTGCTTTGCAAAACCAGACTGGGGCATTTCTGAGGCCAGCTAGTAGCAGCTGTGTCCTGGCCTTCACCTGGCCTCATTGAGAAGTGGGAAAACATTCAGTAAAAGATTACTGCCCCAGCCAAATAAATAATTCCAACCCTCAAACGCTTCTTAGATTTAGTCTTTTATTTCTCACCAGATTGCTTTATTCTGGGCATGCAATTTAGAAAGTAAAAATGTTTTCTGGAGAGAGCATGAAGCTGTAAGCTGCTAGGCACAAAGCAAAATTTTCCATAAATTCTTGTTGATCCTGGATTCATACTTCCACGGCAATATTGATTCAGGACAATTATAGACTTCTGGCTGCCCTTGACAATTTTCAGCAGATAGCTTCTCATCCACCAACCAAAGTTATTTGTACATAGTGAAATTGTTGAGCTTTGGACTTACATATATGAAACCTTAGACAAACAGCATAAATGAGTTTGTTTATTATTTGTCAATGCTCATTTTTGTTGCATTTCTAGTTTTTCTGCAATGCTATGGGTGTGTTATTAGTCAAGACAATTGCTTTGAATGTTATTGTAGTAGTTGTAGTAGTAGTAGTAGGAGGAGGAGGAGGAGTAGAAGGAGGAGGAGGAGGAGGAGGAGGAGAAGGAGAAGAAGAAGAAGAAGAAGAAGAAGAAGAAGAAGAAGAAGAAGAAGAAGAAGAAGAAGAAGAAGAAGAAGACTTGCTATGAAGGCACTAATCTTTCTGTTTCTATTAAAAAGCTTCTGGTAGTTGTAGTAGAGTTGTAGAGCTTAATAGTATTTGGTTGCATATTGGGGTGTATTCCACACAGTCGTGTGTGTATGTGTGAAGAGTGAATCTTTTTTAGAATCTCATAAAAACAGGAAAATCAAGTTGGATAACTCTTTGACAAAAATGGTGGAACTGAACAGGATTAAGGTCAGATTGACGGATGAGTTAGTTGGAGGGGTAGCGAGAGCTTGCTTGGCCTTCCAAGGTAGGAGAGGTGGTGAAGAAAGAGCTAAGTCAATGTAAATCTCAGCTAACCATCCACAAGCTTCGATATTGCCAAAAAAAGTCCAATTTCGATCCAGCTTCAGATTAACTGGTGTGGAAGCCAATGTTGGCTGAGCCTGTGAACCAAATGACATCAGGGGTATGAAAAAGTCGAGAGCAAATAGCGGGCAACATGTGTTTTAGAGGAGCATTCAGAGAGGGGCTTTCCCCACTTCCTTGGTGAAGACAATATGGGGCTCCTCAAGGAGGATTCCCTGAGTCATGCTAAAGTCCCTCTATAGCAATAGCACTTAGACTTATATACCGCTTCACAGTGCTTTACAGCCCTCTCTAAGCAGTTTACAGAGAATCAGCATATCGGCCCAACAATCTGGGTCCTCATTTTACCCACCTTGGAAGGATGGAAGACTGAGTCAACCTTGAGCCTACTGAGATTCGATCTGCCAAACTGCTGGCTGCAGTGCTGCACTCTAACCACTGCACTACCGAAGCTCTTTTAGATACAATCTGAGGTGCTGCAAAGTCCCTGAGGGGAGCGAAGTCTTCAGAGGGACTTAGAGCAACCCAGCTGTGGGGGGTCACTCACGAACGCGAATCCTAGAAAGAGAACTTGGACACATTTCTTTCTGGGTGAAATGACACAGAATTGAGCTGTGCACCTCCTTTTATTGGGGGGCATATGCAAATGAGAATGATTACACGTACATGTCAAGTGATATATAAACGTCCAATAACATAACTCTGAAACATGACACAACTTCCGAGTCCTTCCCATCTCCATATGGCACATAACTAGTTTCTACTGAACAAATGTCTCTCATGGCCAATTTCCTGGGACCTTTTGTTGTTAATACAGCTATCTCCTGTTTACCACAAAGCAAGGTCTTTTATCACAGCCTTCGTCCTGTTTACCCCAGGCAATGCAAATTGCGTCTTTTGCTCACACAGTTCTTTTCCTGTTGACACATTCTTGTTATCCGAGGAGAGTTCTGAATCGTTTTATGGCCAGTCACTTCCTAAACGGACTTCACCAGAAGTACAGACTTATTTTATGTGATTGTTACGTACAGTCCTGTCCTGGTTGATGGAAAAAGAGTATAAAGTATTTATGTCAGAAGTACAGATATCAAATCCTATCCTAACATTATGCTATGGAAGCTACAACAAGCTGAGACTGTAACCCTGTGGACAGGGGGTCATGGAAGCCACAGCTCCTCTCCTGCTGAATTGCACTCTTTTCCTTTGATGGCACCTTCCCTGACAAAATATCCCAGAAATTCTGGCCCTTTTGACAATTATATTACTATCAGATCCCTATAATGGGATTTCTTGGAATGGGGTCTGGGTCAGTGATTTGCGGTGATGTTGCCCCACCCATTTCAACTCAGCCCCTCCCTCCTCAGAGTTGACCTGTCCCACACACAAAAAAACCATTAACAAAACCCATTTATTTTCAATAAAGATTATATTTTATTTTTTAAAAAACCATTAACAAAACTAAGACATAAACGTCCATAAATGGACCTTAGATATCACACTAATATTATTACAGTAGTCCCTCGCTATACCGCGCTTCACCTACTGCGGCTTCACTTCATCGCGGGTTTCTGAGGAAGTCGATCGGCAGATTTAAACAGCCCGCCGAACTCGATCGGCAGGTTTTTCAAAAAAAAAAAATCTAAAATTGTAAATACTGTATTTAAATACTGTATCTAAAATAAATACTGTGTGGGAAGGGTTTATAAACACTTAAAACAATGAAAACTTACCAAACAATTACAATATAAATACTTAAATAAGTACTATCAGTCGATAAATTCCCCATTGCGGATTTCACCTATCGCGGTCAGGTCTGGAACGTAATACCAGCGATAGGTGAGGGACTACTGTACACCATACCCCACAGAGCTCTCTTATGGCACTTTACATCGCGAATTAACTGTTATGGGTATATATTTTGCATCTTTCTATTTATCTTTTTCTCCACCTTAAACATTACTACAAATATTATCTCCTGTTTATATGCACATATACCAATTCTATTGATAAATCTGTTATTAACATTTCTATATATACTTTTAATTCAGTGGTTTTTATTTAATTTTCCTTTTTCCTTCCTTCTTACCATTCATAAAACACATTCCAAATTTCATAATACTCCGAGCCTTCCTTATCTTTTGATTTCATTGTCATCATGTCCCATTCAGCATATTCCATAATCTTCTTAATTACAGGCATTCACTCTCAGCTGGCCCTCCACCAGCACTCCTGCCCCACCACTGGCCCACTGGCCCCTAATTCCCTGCCATGTGCCCATGGGCCACCCACCCAGGGACACTCATTCTTGGCTGATTTGCAGCCCGGGATAACTAGCTGGCAACCAAATGTTGAGGGTGGGCCTTTGACTCCCCCCCCCAGGCAGCAGGAGCCTCAGGCGCTGGGGAGGCAGAGGGGGGACAAAATGGAGGATCCATGCGTGGAGACCCCGACCAGGCTGCTTGTTTCAGAGGTCATGCAAAATGGCCCTCCACGGGTGGTGTTCTGTTTCACAAGCTTCCGATGGATTCCAATCCCTGAAAATCACTTCTTTATTAATAAAAACTCACTTTTTATTCAAACTCAAGCATACCTGAATGAAAACGCAGGGTTAAAAGTAGCATAGGCGCAGATTCAATCTCATTTAGAGCCAGTTTTGTTCAAGGGAAGAGCGCCAAACTCATTCGTTATCTACATTCCTTAGATAACACCCATTCATTCACTCAAAACATATGCATTAGCTCACCAAAAACTTTTCCTAGCACGGCATCCAGCAAAGATTGTCTTTTTGAGGCAGAAATCATAGTTTTAAAACATCATTCAAGCACACACTCAGTTTCTCGTCTCTTCCCTAGAACGATGTTGAGGCTCCACGTCCTCTTTCCCACAACCCCACTCATTTATATTGCCTGGAAGTGACATCACACCTCAAAGAGCTAAGGCTGTGAATTAATACCTTTTACTCTGAATCTCCTCTTGCCTTCTGATCATTCTTCTATAGTGAGGATTTATCCAACTGTTTTCCACTAACATGTCTTCCCCACTGTCTGACTGGGACTATTCCCCCAATGTCACATCAGCCCCTCAGGCACCCCCCAGTCACTTTCTGCCTCACCAGAGGGGCCTGGCTCATCCTCCTAAGAATAAGAGATGACCTGAGATGGACAAGGAGCTCTCACAACAGTTGGGGAGAGCAATTTGCATAGTAGGGCAATGCCTGTGGACTGTGTGAACGTAATCCAAATAAAATATAATAATACAGACTTTTGCTGGCCTGAGTCATGGCTTCCTCCTCCTCCTCCTCTTCCTTCCTTCCTTCCTTCCTTCCTCCCTCTCTCTCTCTCTCTCTCTCCCTCCCTCTCTCTCATTGTTCTTGCAAATAGATGGATGACAGACAGAAGCAAAGCCTTATTAAGTTTTGTATACCACCCTATATGTGTGTGTGAAACATGGCACAATAAAAAAAATAATTTAATTTTTTTTAAAAAAATTCTAATTTCTATGGGGGGAAATTATTTTATTATTTTGGGGGTATTATTTCTCGGGATAGCATACAACACCACAACACCTACTAAGTTTTTGCTTCTCTGTGGTGTCTGCAGCCACCTGTTTGCATATTAGCCGCTCTGGGTCCTCAGAGAGGAGTGGCATACAAGTATTATTATTATTATTGTTGTTGTTGTTGTTGTTGATGATGATGATGATGATAATAATAATCATCATCATCATCATCATCATCATCATAAAAACAGAGCAGAAAAAAGCACTGAAAACCAGCCAGGCTTATGGGGTTCTGCGCTAATGATGCTCTTTGCTGGCCATAATCCACATGCATGGTTGCGCTCTGGCCTCTCAGCAGACATGAAAAGGAGACACCAAATCTCTTCCATAAAGAGTGGTGGTGGAATGGGAAATAATTCTTGAGGCATGGAGACACCCTCTCACACACACCCCGCCCACCCTGAGCCAGCATCTCAGAAAAACTACCTCTGAAATGAGAAGATGAGAGTGTAAATTTGGGACAGAACAGCATAACAAGGACAAACTATTTCCTCTCTTTTTCCAGGCTGTCCTATGGGCAATGTCAAGCGCAAGCAATTTGTGAACACTCGCAAGGGAAAGCTTTGTTGTCAATCACCAGTGAAGGACTGCAAAAATGTTTACTGCCACACTGTGGCCATGGCTTATTTTGTGGGTGTGGCTTGCCAGCCATGTGACCAGGTGGGAGTGGCTTGACAATCATGTGACCGCAGAGTGGCTTAAAAGTCAGGTGACTGGCTTAAAGGTGGCCAACTTGATGTCACTCCCATCAAGGGTTTGGGTTAGGGTACCTGGCCTCTCCTCGCCTCCAAGAGATACAATTTCCCTCTCTATTTACTATTACTGAACATCCAACATATACTATTTATTTATTTATTTATTTATTATTTATTTATTACTTGGATTTGTATGCCACCCCTCTCCGAAGACTCTGTATATATGCCATATGTGTACATACATATTACACACAGGCACACAAAAATATACATTATCTACTATATAAACTGTATGTGTATGTACACACACACACACACACACACACACAGCTCTTCTACAATTATACACATTCAACCTAAATGGATTAATCCTAATAAGAGGAAGGAGAGAAAGAGAAAAGAGAGATAAAAGTTGTCTCTTGTGAAATTGCTCTAATGAAATATTAAGAAGATATTTAAATGGTCAACTTAGATCATGTTTGACAATCTTGGAAATTTGAGGATGGGTGATATTTCAGAGTTCTCTAAGCCAACCATCCTATCTGGGAAGGACTTGAACAGGTGAATAAAAACGTCAAATCCAGTATAAACATCTGGCTAACTATGCAACCAACTAACAACAACCCTTTAAAAGAAATTATGTCATCACCATCCTGTGGGGTCCTAGCAAGCCTTGAACACCCGAAGAAGGATGAGATTTGTTTGAATGGTTGGTGGGACATCTTGAATTTCTTGAACCATAGGAACAGTTCATCTAGATGGAGAGCATCTGTGGAAGGAAAGACAGGTTTGGTTGGAAGAGCTGATGGAGGGGAAAGGATTCAGTGGTCTCCTCCCAGACCCTCCTCCATGTCACCTTCTTGGCCTCTATTCCTCCATCTCTTTTCCTCTTAAGGACAGAATTACTCATAACTTTATACCTACTGAGTCTAGCAAGGAGACCAATGGGGCTTTCCTTTCTCCTGCTCCTGTTCCATATATATGAAAGAGAATCCCAGTTATTTTTCCCAGTATTGGGATGCATTTGAGCATGTTTGTTATAATTGTGGCTGATGTATTTAACGGAGCAGAGCTAGAAGTTTGTTCTAGTCTAGTCCATGGTTTATTTTAAATGCAGTTGAAATAACACTTATTATGGCCACTAGAGGGCGGTCTGATACCCAGCTACTAGCAAACATAAGAATTTGGATTCCCCCATTCCAGATTATCACTTCATTTCTCAACTAAGATTTAATGGAGGTATATAAATTGGTGCTCTGCTTTGATAGATTTGGTATGGCTAGAATCACCAGTTTATAACTTTGGTAAAACGGGACAGCATGGGGGGTGGGGGGGTGACGGATGACTGAAAAATCTCTGCAGACTTTTTTCCCAATGTTTCTTTTTGTGTATTGCTTCCCAGTCTGGCACTTCTATCAATTTATTATCTTTCCCGTTTTTGAAAAGCATAAAAACAGTAAGACAAGGGAAGAGAGCAAAGTAACTTCCCTGTTCTGCTTTCAGGCTGCTTCTTATACTGCGAGCAGCACTCTTCTCCCCCACAATGCTGGAGAGGCGCGTGCTCGGTCTCGTCTCCAACCCTCCAATCTCTCTCTTACACACACTCACTGCTGGGCATGCCCAAAGCAACCTGTAACCTGGACTTTATTCACTCTGGACTACCCAGAACGAATAAAGCGTTTCCTTTCTCTGGGTGCCAGGAGGAGGAGGTTTCTCCCAGCGCCCAAAGAAAGAAAATGCTTTATTCAATCTGGGCAGTCCAGAGAAAGGAAAATCTGGACTTTTTTAAAACCATGTGGGATGCGGGACAAATTATTAAAAATTGGGAATGTCCCGCCAAAAGTGGGACGTCTGGTCATCTTACTGTAAAGGCAAACTGTAATGTATGTATGTATGTATGTATGTATGTATGTATGTATGTATGTATGTATGTATCAGTAATGGGTTGCTAGCCAGTATATGCCATACTGAGTACTGGTAGTGAAAATGGAGCGGACGCAGGAAGCTAAATCTCGCAACATGTGGCGTTGTGATATTCCAGTGATTTTCGGTGATTTTTTGCTTCTAAACATGCACCGAAGAAAAAGAATCACTGAAATCTTGCGCAGCCACACATCCTCTTGCGACATCCTGCACATGCTCAGAAGCCAAATCTCGCTCAGACGCATGCCCACCAGCATGCACGCCGATACTATCATTATATTATATATAACAAGTGTGTGTGTAGTACACATTAAAAAAGCTATGTATCCGTTTTGTTTTTCACATTTCTGAAAGAAAGTAAATAAGTCAAAGGATCGTTTTGTAGCATCACAGAGCACTTTTAGAAATTTTGAAATATCCTAGATCAGTGATGGCGAACCTATGGCCCGATTGCCACCAAAGGCACGCAAAGCTATATCTACTGGCACGCGAACTGTTGCCCTAGCTCAGCTCCAACATGCACGCCAGCTGATTTTTGGCTTGCACAGAGGCTCTGGGAGGGTATTTTGGCTTCCAGAGAGCCCCCAGGGGAGATGGGAGAAGGTGTTTTTACCCTCCTCTGGCTCCAGGGAAGCCTTTGAAGCTTGGGGAGGGTGAAACACGAGCCTACTGGGCCCACCAGAAGTTGGGAAGCAGGCCATTTCTGGCCTCCAGAGGACCTCTGAGGGGGAAGCTGTTTTCACCCTCCCTAGGCATTGAATTATGGTTGTGGGCACTCACGCATGTGCAATAGCACACACACACACTCTTTCGGCACCTGAGGGAAAAAATGTTCAGCATCACTGCCCTATACTATTCTGGACAAGTGACTGTCCAGTCTCTTCTTTAAAGCCTCCAGTGATGGAGCACCCACAACTTCTAGGGGCGAAGCCATCCCAATTGTAAATTGTTCTCACTGTTAAAAATTCCCTCCTTTGTTCTAGGTTGCTTCTCTCCTTGATTATTTTTCGTCCATTGCTTCTTGTCCTGCCATCAAATATGGGTAAAATCCAGCAGGTTCTGACAGGTTTGGGAGAACAAGTAGCAGAAATTTTGAGTAGTTTGGAGAACCAGCAAATGCCACCCCTGGCTGGCCCCAGAGTGGGGTGAGAATGGAGATTTTGCAGTGTCCTTCTCCTGCCATGCCCACCAAGCCATACCCTGTCTGGATATATATGCAGAGTAATGCAGGAGGACTAGATAAGACTAGATAAGATGTGGCAATTAATGAACCAGATAAATGACAAAGTCACGTTTGTAGAAAACAATAGTTTTACTCTTCAGTGCAAAATATCTTATGCTTCAATCTCCTATAACAGGAACTTTACATCAGCTATATTCAGCTTACTTGCAAGTAGATATTCAACCAATCCAGGTTACAAGTAGATACTAAATCAATCCAGGTTTCCAGTAGATACTAAACCAATCCAGGTTTCTAATAGATACTAAACCAATTCAGGTTTCTTCGTATCACTATTACTACTCTACTCAATATTTAACTCACACTCAAACTGCTCCAGTCAGTCAATTAGCAACCACCACCATCAACAGCAAACAGCAGACAACCACAGAATCATGGTGAAGTTGATTTTCATCTTATAATACTCTGGCCCAATCACATTGCAGTTCACACCCAATGTCTCAGCATTAGCATGCTTACATTCTACTTTTTACCCTATATGGTAATACAATGAAATATCACCCAGGATTGCTAATCCTGACATACCAAGCCCATCAAGCCACGCCCACAGTTTTTTTTAAAAATCAGGTTTCACCATTGCATTAAATGCTCCAAAAAATAAGTTGACCTCCTCTTCTTTATGGCAGCCCCTCAAATATTGGAACACTGCTGTCATATAACACCTAGCCCTTTTTTTTACTAGACAAGACAAACCCAATTCCTGCAACCACTCTTCATATATCTTAGCCTATAGCCCAGGGGTAGGGAATGCTAGCTCAGAAATTCTGGGAATTGAAGTCGACATGTCATAGAAGAGCCAATGTTCATTCCCTAACCCTGCTATAGCCCCTTAATCATATTTGTTGCTCTTTCTGCATTCTTTCCAGCATGACTATATATATTTTTATAATACAGCGGTATCACTACTTACGAACTTAATTTGTTCCGTGACCAGGTTCTTAGTTAGAAAAGTTTGTAGGTAGAAGCAATTTTTCCCATAGGAATCAATGTAAAAGTAAATAATGCATGCAAACCCATTAGGAAAGAAATAAAAGCTCGGAATTTGGGTGGGAGGAGGAGGAGGAAGAAGACGACAGTCGCTTTCCAGAGCGAAGGGAGCATTTCTTTTCTCTGGCGCTGGCAGAGGTTTATTCCCTCTCCAAGTGCCCAGAGAAAGGAAAATGCTTTGTTTGCTCTGGACTGCCAAAGCCTCCTTAAGTGCCACTGAAAGGCTCCTCTGGCAGCCCAGAAAAGCCCGAGATGGCCGAGATTAAAGGGGGAATGGCAGGAAACTGGCCAGGTCTTTGTGCAGCTCTCAAATTTCCTGGGAAATTTTTCTGGGCTCAGGTTCTTAAGTAGAAAATGTTAAGAAGAGGGGGGGAAATTTTGAACACCTGGTTCTTATCTAGAAAAGTTCTTAAGTAGAGGCATTTTAAAGTAGAGGTACCAGTGTATAGTGACCAAAAACTGGATGCAGTATTTTAAATGTGGTCTTACTAAGGCATTATGAACAGTACTCTTCATTTGATCTTCTTGATTCTATCTCTCTGTAAATGTAACCTATAACTGCATTGGGGGTTTTTGGCTACTGCCGCACATATTTAAGAGATCATTGAACTAGGACTCCAAGATCCCTCTCATAGTTACTGCTATTGAGGCAGGTTTCACCTAATATGTACCTGTACATTTATTTTTTCTTGCCTAAGTGTAAAATCTTACTTTTCTCTACATTGATTTCAATATGGCACACTCCAAATACCCCATGACAACAGTACCCCCTCTATCCATCCAACACTAATGCAAAAAAATTACATATCAAAATATATGTTCTCTAAAATTATTAGTAAATAACTAAGCAAAATATTAATACAAATCGGGATTTTTACAAGTCATGACATAGCATTACAAGTTATGGATAGCTTCAAGGCAGGATTAGACAGATTCATGGATGCCAAGTGTATCGGTGATTATTGAAACGGATGTCCAAGTGCTGCCTCTATGTTGGTTTTGCCTTCTCTTTCTGCTCAAGATCCCCATGGACAATTGGTGGGCCACTGTGTGACACAGAATGCTGGATTCGATGGGCTTTGGTTCTTCTTATGTTCTTATGACACAAGAGCCAGAATATTGGTCTCAAGTCTTCCCTCAAAGGTGTTGCACAGATTAAGCACTTCCTGAAAACATCTGTAGGCTCCATAGGGGGTGGGAGGTGTTTGGTTTGACTACAAATAGCTCCTCTTTTTTTCTATCTCAGATATTCCCTCTCTCCCTCTCTTCCTGGCTACTAACGCCCTCCAGGTGCCTTGAGCCTACAACTCCCAGAATTCCAGAGTTATGGGAAACATTATGCCACCAATTCTGGAAGATGCAATCTGGGTGAGCCAAGTTGCTGAAGATCATATTTCCTTGGCCCCAAAGGGATATGAAGCTGATTTCTTCCTATCTTTCAACAAGTCGGAGTGTGGTCCAACTGTTTATGTAGTTTCCTTTTAATAGTTTTCTCCCCCAATTGCCAATTTCTGTTTTATTTCAAAATGTCCAAATATTCATTTATTTTGCTCACCCACTCCTGCAGGCAGCTCATCTCTTCCCTTCTGCCCGAGCCTGTTTGCCAAAGGAGCAAAACCCCCGACGGTTTTCTCCAAAGTGGTGATTAATCTTTGCTCAGGAGTTTTGTCAACTGCTTACTTTCCTTCAAACAGCTATCCAGTTCTTTAAATCCATCTGGCATATTCCTTCCCCCTCCCTCTCCACCCCAGCTGGCCTTTTTACTCAAGAAAAAAGAAAGCTGAACCCGGGGTGCAACTGGAATGCTCCAGGTGTGTGATATCACAACTTGCAGAACGGTCTGAGACTTTGCTCCTGATTTGCCTTGTAATCTTTTAGCAGCAACTCTGGACTTCTGCAAATCTCATTTTCATCTTTCAGAGATGCCAAAGTTTCCTTTGACCTGTTAACAGGGGTGGGCTGCCCCCAGAAAATGGGGGGCAATGTCATTCCAGTAGCAAAAATGCAGCTGCATGCGCAGCTCCAGCTGACTGGTGACCATGCACACATGTACACACATGCAACCAGTGAGATTCCGGTGAAAATTGCCAGTTTGTTGCTTCCGTGCAAGAAATCAGTGATTTTTGCGGAAATCTCGCTCACACGAGTGTCCTTACGCAAGAGTTTGGTTGAAATCTTGATGCAGCGCCTAGAGTTGCAGAGCCCCAATCAGCAGCAACAGTGGCGGCACCAAGCTCCGGCTGCCCGGCCTCCTTTCCTGTGCCACATACCATCCTCTCGGCGCAGTGAGCACAAGCGGGTCAGCAGCCAGCTCAGAGCCTCATGGCCTTCGGGAGCACAGTGCTGGAGGCATGGTACAGCGGCATGCCACTCTCCCCCGAGTCCGGACAATGGATGGCTGCTGCCAGTGCTGCTCAGAGGGCAAGGGGAGCAGAGCCCTTCCTCCGGTCACAGAATTAGTAGGGAGAAGCTTTTGGAATGAGGGAGAGAGGCAGCTGGAGGAGGTCTTACTTACCTGTGCCAGGCGGCTGGAGCTCAGCGCCTCTGCTGTTGCTGGAGCTGGACCGATCGCTGAGCCTGGTATGACTCATGGAAATTTCTGGCTTGCACATGCGCAGAAGCAAAGAAATCGCCAGAAAATAGACTAAAAATACTAATGAAATAAACTAACAATCCTGGGTCTAGAAAGCTTAGAACTATGATGCCTAAAACACAATCTAAGTATTGCCCACAAGATCATATGCTGCAACGTCCTGCCTGTCAATGACTACTTCAGCTTCAACCACAACAACACAAGAGCACGCAACAGATTCAAATTTAATATTAACCGCTCCAAACGTGACTGTAAAAAATATGACTTTAGCAATCGAGTTGTCGAAGCATGGAACTCATTACCGGACTCAGTAGTGTCAACCCCTAACCCCCAACATTTTTCCCTTAGACTATCCACGATTGACCTCTCCAGGTTTCTAAGAGGTTAGTAAGGGGTGTGCATAAGTGCACTAGCATGCCTTCCATCCCCTGTCCAATTGTCTCTCCTTTATCTCATATATCTTTTCTTCCTTTCATATATCTTTTCCTCTATTTTTATATCTTTTCTTCTATCCTTTTCTTTATATATATTACTACATGTCTATTCTCTTCAGTATGTATTGTATATTGGACAAACAAACAAACAAATAAATAAATAAATAAAATTGGCAAAATGTGGCACGCAGGAGATTCAGCTTCTGCGCCGGCGAGTGGCAGCCCGTCACCACCTGTGCTCTCTTGGCCTCCCAACAGGCTGGATATGTATTCCACTCAGGCTCTCATCCATGAATGGGTTCTACCTTACCGCACCACCTGTTCGCTTCCTTCTATGCGGCAAGGGCCCGTGCACATTGCGCGCTGTGTGACTGCACCATGTATGCACATGTGTAGTGCCAAAAACCAAGCTTCTATGCTTGTGCAGAAGCCAAAAACAAAATGGCAGTGCCTATGGAGTCACCAAGAGAGCTAGTTTGGGCACCTGGCCAGCCTACGATTGCTCCTGGTTCGGCAAGCAGGAGAAAATTCCTGTAACAGGTTCTATAGAACCAGTCCAAACCGGGAGCAACCCACCTCTGCTCTCATCATTGCCAGCCAGTAAGAAAAATTGGTCCAAGTATTTGGAGGGTCCCAGGAAAAGAAGGGCTGATAGAGAGGAATTCCAGATCTGACACCTCTTCTTGGAACAATTTTGCTCCTTCCTTCTCTCCCTTCCTTCTTTCTTTCCTTCTATGCCTTCTTTCCTTTCTTCCTTCCTTCTCTCCCTTCCTTCCTTCCTTCTATGCCTTCTTTCCTTCCTTTCCTCCTCCTTCTCTCCCTTCCTTCCTATTCCTTCTTTCCTTCTTTCCTTCTTTCTCATCTATAGACAACTGCATTGTCTATAGATGGTCCTTCGTTGGTTTACTGTATTTCACACATTCCATAGTTACATGAAACTATCGAATCTGTGAAATACAGTAAACCAATAAAGCAATGACATTTTACTTGTGTTTAACATTTCTATTACCCTGCCGTCAAAGTCTCTCTGTGTCTTATATAAGATATGAAACTAGGGGGAAGCTAGATTTTAAAAAATAGAGAAGGAGATATTTCAGACATTTAAAAGTCCATCTCTGAGGGGAAAGGGGCAGAAAATATAAAAAGAGAAAAAACATCACTTATATAAAATTGAGTACAAATTTTGAAGTAGCATTAGATCAATCAAAATAATGAAAACCATTATTAAAATCAGGTCTGTCTAATAAAATAAAAATATAATAATCAGACTATATAGTCAGAATAATAACAATTATAAATCAAAATGAAGATTTTTTTAATTGCACTGAAAAAAATTATACTTAGCAAATCCTTGTATTAAGAAAATCCAAATTAGGTAACACCCTTTTGTTGTACGAGGGTTCTGCTGCTCTTAAAATTATAAATCTTTCTTCGCACTCTAGTTTTCTAGAATGTACAGGAATGGTTTTGTTTGTTTTAAAGGTAATGTGACATGAGAATTATTAGAGTTAAACATGAATAGTTGGGAGGGAAAGCAGAAGAGCTCTGGTAAAGAAAATAATAAAGTGGATCTAATTTTCAATAGCTGCCAATTCCGGTTTCCTGAACATCTGGGAAGGTCTCTTATAGGTGCAGGTTCTACAGCTGACATAAAATGCATGAGACTCACAACTCTGGCAGATTAGTTGAAGACAGGTTGCCTAATAGGACCAGGTGGGTGTTGCTATTTACTGCCACTCAGGGGTGGGCAGCAGGCAGGACGGGGTGGAACGCAGTTCCACCGGTGGAAATGAAGATGTGTGCACAGCTCCAGATGATTGGCAGCTGTCACTTCCTGGATTACTGGTCTTAGCTCAGCTCTCCTTTTTCCCCCTCCTGCTGCTGCTGCATCTGCGCTCCTTGCTTTTTTCCTCTTTCCTCCTTCCTGGCCTCATACAAGCTTCCCTCTCTCCTTCCCGGCTCCCCTCCAGCCTCATGCGGCCACCTCCCACCTGAGGTGCAAGCAGAAGGCATGGGTGGAAGTGGGGCTGGCAGCATTTATGCTTCTGGCAGCACCTATTCATCTAGCTACCCAGCTTGAGGTGGGGGGTAACCCAGGAAGGAGAGCACGGGAAACACGAAGCAAATTGTCTCCCCAGCGAGTGACACTTACAACTGACAAGGTTATAAGTAAAGGACTTAACAGTTCACTTGAATGATGATGATCGTTCAAGCCACTCCCACTTGGTCACATGGCCAGCAAGCCACTCCTACCCAGTCACATGACCATTAAGCCACACCCACAAAATAAGCCACACCCACAGAATGGCAGTAAAAATTCTGGCTGCCCATTACTGCTGCCACTCCTAGTGCGCTTTCTGCAAAGCTCTGTATCCCCAATGTGCATGTGCGCATGTCCGAGTGAGATTTTGCTTCGGTGCATGCACAGGAAGCAAAATCTTGTGAGGGGACGCAGGCCCGTGTGAGATTTTAGTTATTTTTCTTTGCTCCCATGCATGCGCAAAAGTGAAAAATCGCCAAAATCTCATTCGTGTGCACATCCCCTCATTCAATTTTACTTCCTGCACATGCACAGAAGCAAAATCTCATTCAGTCATGTACACACGCTCACTGTGGACATGGAGCTATGCGTGGAGCTCCATTTTGCCTACCAGAGCTATGGTGTGGCCCGTACTGACAACAACCCGCTACTGAATAGGAACTTTTGTCTATAAAAGCTACCCATGCACCAATCACTTCAGCAAATCACAGAATCTCAGGGTTTGATTTACATAGAATAATACAGAATAATAGAGTTGGTCATCTAGTCAAACCCCCTGCTCAATCAGGAGACCCTACATCAGTGATGGCAAACCTTTTTTCCTTCAGAGCACTTATGTATGCTATTGCGCATGTATGAATGTCCACATTCATACAGCTTTCCCCACCACAGAGGCCCTCTGGAGACCAGAAATGGCCTGTTTCCCAACTTCTGATGGTCCCAGTAGGCTTGTGTTTTGCCCTCCCCAGGCTCTAAAGGTTTCCCTGGAGCCAGGGAGGGTAAAAATGCCCTCTCCCACCCCGCCGGCGGCTCTCTAGAAGCCAAAACACCCTCCCAGTGCTTCTGTGCAAGCCAAACACATGCATGTTGGAGCATGTTTACTGGATCCGTGTCCCTCCTGGTTGGTTTCGGCCAGCAGGGAGGTGACACGGAGCTGGGCCCAGGAGATTACCAACGCTTCCTTGGGGAGGGGAGTTTTTCCATCACTCTATAAAGAAGCGCTTGTGCGCCCCCTCCTCAAGAAGCCCTCCCTGGACCCAGCTGTACTTAACAACTATCGTCCAGTCTCCAACCTTCCCTTTATGGGGAAGGTTGTCGAGAAGGTGGTGGCACTCCAGCTCCAGCGGTCCTTGGAAGAAGCCGATTATCTAGGTCCCCAGCAGTCGGGTTTCAGGCCCGGTTACAGCACGGAAACCGCTTTGGTCGCGTTGATGGATGATCTCTGGCGGGCCCGGGACAGGGGTTTATCCTCTGTCCTGGTGCTCCTTGACCTCTCAGCGGCTTTCGATACCATCGACCATGGTATCCTTCTGCACCGGCTGGGGGGGTTGGGGGTGGGAGGCACTGTCCTTCAGTGGTTCTCCTCCTACCTCTCTGGCCGATCGCAGTCGGTGTTAGTGGGGGGCCAGAGGTCGACTCCTAGGTTTCTCCCTTGTGGGGTGCCTCAGGGGTCGGTCCTCTCCCCCCTGCTATTCAACATCTACATGAAACCGCTGGGCGAGATCATCCAAGGACATGGGGTGAGGTATCATCAATATGCGGATGATACCCAGCTTTACATCTCCACCCCATGCCCAGTCAACGAAGCGGTGGAAGTGATGTGCCGGTGCCTGGAGGCTGTTGGGGCCTGGATGGGTGTCAACAGACTCAAGCTCAACCCGGATAAGACGGAGTGGCTGTGGTTTTTGCCTCCCAAGGACAATCCCATCTGTCCATCACCCTGGGGGGGGGAATTATTGACCCCCTCAGAGAGGGTCCGCAACTTGGGCGTCCTCCTCGATCCACAGCTCACATTAGAACAACATCTTTCAGCTGTGGCGAGGGGGGCGTTTGCCCAGGTTCGCCTGGTGCACCAGTTGCGGCCCTATCTGGACCTGGACTCATTGCTCACAGTCACTCATGCCCTCATCACCTCGAGGTTCGACTACTGTAATGCTCTCTACATGGGGCTACCTTTGAAAAGTGTTCGGAAACTTCAGATCGTGCAAAATGCAGCTGCGAGAGCAGTCATGGGCCTACCTAGGTATGCCCATGTTTCACCATCACTCCGCAGTCTGCATTGGCTGCCGATCAATTTCCGGTCACAATTCAAAGTGTTGGTTATGACCTTTAAAGCCCTTCATGGCATCGGACCAGAATATCTCCGAGACCGCCTCCTGCCGCACGAATCCCAGCGACCGATTAGGTCCCACAGAGTGGGCCTTCTCCCGGTCCCGTCAACTAAACAATGTCGGTTGGCGGGCCCCAGGGGAAGAGCCTTCTCTGTGGCGGCACCGGCCCTCTGGAACCAACTCCCCCCGGAGATTAGAACTGCCCCTACTCTTCCTGCCTTCCGTAAACTCCTTAAAACCCACCTTTGCCGTCAGGCATGGGGGAACTGAAACATCTCCCCCTGGGCACGTTTAATTTATGCATGGTATGTCTGTGTGTGTGTCTGTTAGCATATGGGGTTTTTAAATGTTTAAATATTTTAAATTTGTCTGATTGCTTATGATTTGTTTCTACATGTTGTGAGCCGCCCCGAGTCTTCGGAGAGGGGCGGCATACAAATCTAAGTAATAAATAATAAAATAAATAAATAAATGTTGCCAGCAGATATGGCTCCGCGTGCCACCTGAGGCACTTGTGCCATAGGCTCGCCATCACCGCCCTACACTATCTGACAAGTGACTGTCCATTTTATTCTTGAAAGCCTTCAGTAATGAAGCTCCCACAACTCCTGAGGGCAAGTTTTGTTCTATTGGTTGATTGTTCTCACTGTCAGAAAATTTCTCCTTATTTCCAGGTTGAATCTCTCAATCAGTTTCCATCCATTGTTTCTAGCCTAGTGTTTGGGTGCTTTGAAAAATAGATTGTTCTCTTCCTCTGTTTATTTTATTTATTTATTCATGGTTTGAGTTGGAAGGGACCCTGTGGGTCTTCTAGTCCAACCCACTGCTGGTGCAGGAGACCCTACCAAAGGGATAGACAAAGTTGGCTCTTCTATGACATGTGGACTTCAACTCCCAGAATTCCTAAACTAGCATGATTGACTCAAGTCCACAAGTCATAGAAGAGCCAACTTTGCCTACCCCTGCCCTATATCATCCCAGACATATGGCAGCCCAGTATCCTCTTGAAGGTCTCCAGTGTTGGGGTGGTCAGCTTCCATCCGTTGCTCCTTGTCTGGCCTTCTGGTGGTTTGGAAAACAGTGTGACCCCCTCCTCACTGTGGCAGCCCCTCAAGTATTTAAGACTGTTATCATGTCCCCCCTGGACCTCCTCTTCACTAGACTATGAATGCCCAGGTCCTGCAACCTTTCCTCGTATGCGTGACAGGCCCTTAAATATTGGAAGACTGCTACCATGTTCCCCCTGGTCCTGGTCTTCACTATATTAGCCATGCCCAATTCTTGCAACCCTTCTTCATATTTTCACCACCAGGCTCCTCATCATCTTTGTTGCTCTTTAAAAAAAAATTAAAAAAAATTATTGAGTTATTTACATTTGTTGTGGTTCAGCCTGAGGCTGCTCAGGGACCGGCTGTGTCTCTGCTGGCTCCATGCCCGGAGGAAGATGACAGTGAAGAGGAGGGGGCTGAGCAGTCAGACGGGGGAGAGGAAAGTCAGGAATGGGACAAAGGAGAACAGCAGGAGAGCCCCGGGGGGGGGGGCTCTCCCCAGCCAGTAGCTTGGAGTCATTAGGTGATGAAGCACAAGCCGTCATTGACATGGGACAGAGACCTTCAGATCAAAGAAAGGAGCAATTAAAGAAGTATTATTAGCACTGAATTAGGAACAGCTGGGCTTGGGTGTGGTCCTCCTTAGCAGGGTTTAAAAGGCAGGCAAGCCCTTGAAGCTATGTGGAGTGTTATCAGTTGGAGTTATGGTGACCTGCTTTGTTCTTGGCGTCTCTGTTCCTGGCTTGTGGCCCAGCAGTTTGGAAGACCCATGGGAGGTGTAGGTCTGCTATCTACAGCCTCGTCTTGGCAGCAAGAATCCTGTATTGCTGCATGGACTTTTGCCTTCGTGGATATATTTGAAGATACAGCGTTTTCCTATTTGTAAGGACATTTTCTGTTACCTGTGTTTTTCTTGAATTTGATAAACTGCCTTTGCCTTTTACCGGTGTGTCTGGCTTCTCTTTTTGGGTTGGTTTTGGCTTCCGGAGTGACCCAGACAGAACAACATTGTTTAAAAAACAAAAAATGAAATAAACAAAATGATACAATACAAAATACATTACATAATCTCTAGAGCAACTTATATCAACAATAATTTCATGCTTATATAATTCTTTTCAGAATCCAGAAGACGTTGGGCGGCCTATAAATTTAATAAATTAAACTAAATTAATTTACATACTTAGTTACTCATTATATTAGTTACTAATTCATGTAGTTATTCTTTAATAGAATTATATCATTTTAACATAGTTGAAAATCGTCATATTTACAATAAGGACCAATAAGGTCCAATAAGTTATTGGTTTTTAGGTGCTGATTTATCCTCTTTTTGAGTAGCGTTTCCATCATTTTAACTATAACTGATGTCAAGTTTACTGGCCTGTAGTTACTAGCTTCTGCTCTACTGCCCTTCTTGTGGATAGGCACAACACTGGCCATTCTCCAATCATCAGGAACATCTCCTGTTAACAGGGATTGGTTAAACAAATCAGTCAGGGGGGTAGCAATGACAGGTCTGAGTTCTTTAAGAACTCTGGGATGGATGCCATCTGAACCCATTGCCTTATTTATCTTTAATCATTCAAGTTTTCTTAACTTGTCTGTGCCCTCCTATAAACATGGTCATTGGTCATCATGCTGCTGCCCTTTTACTCAAGGAGACAGACAGAATGCCACAATTACTCAACAGTTTCACCAGTGGAACTTTACCAGTGTTAAGACACTGCTCTCTGGTGGATTGGTGTAAGATACCTATTTCAGATCCATCATGAATTCATCATGGTTGGGCAACGTAGGCATCTGAACACAACAAGAACAGATCAGCAATTGCAAACAGGAAGTGGGGAGCTGGATTGACATATTTGCATGGAAAAGACTCAGTGTCCCATTCACAGCATTCCATCCCATAAAATTGCAGGGGTTAAAGAGACTGCTGAGAAAAGAGGAGGAAAACAAATATCTTACCACTCTTTCAAGATCAAGGCTAGGCTTCTAAAGGTCAGAAATGGCAATCATGAGAGGAGGGTTGGCTACAGGGAGAGTCAAAAAGTGAAAGAGAAAAAACAGAACCAAGAAACTATGAACTAATTAGCCTAACATCAATACCTGTAAAGATCCTGGAAAAGATCAAGCAATGGATTTGCAAGCAATAAGAAATGAAGAATGCAATCACTAAAAGCTAACAGAGGTTTCTTAAAAACAGATCATGCCAGACAAATCTTAATGACTTCTTTGACAAGGTGACAAAATTAGTGGATCAGGGAAATGCTGTAGACATAGTATACTTGCATTTCAGTAAGGCACTTGACAAAATAGACCACAGTTTACTTCTTGGTAAGATAGAACAATGAGCATTAGACAGTACCACTACCAGATGGATCAACTGTATTTAGCTGGTAGTCCTACATGTACTAATTAATCTTTGGAGTTGAAATGTAAGATAGAAATTGAACATAATAAGCAATACTTTTGTTAGATGATACCAGTATCATTGGATTCCATAATTATCCTGTATTGGAGCTGATTCAAATCCCATGGATGCAGTTCAAAGGATTTGTCTTTATGGCAGACAATGGGTGGAGTGAGGGCAAGACAGGAAGCACAACCATTAGCAATTTCTTTCTCTTCTGTCACTAAGAAGGGGGGGGTCAGTCCCAAGCCCCCCACTTGTTCATATGAAAACAGCGACTGAAGGGGCTCCAGATGAACAGAAAGAAAAACCACTGATGCACCTATGTTGAAGGCAGAAAACCCTGTAATCCCTGGCTGGAGACCACAAGTATTCCATGGATCGTAATGATATGAATGCCAGAATGGGTACAAAAGATATGGGCAGGAAAACATTAGTGAAGATATAAGTCATATACTGTGACAGTATGGGATAACAGGGATAACATTATGAGCTAGACATTTGGAATGGTTTCAATTTTCCTTCCTCCTACATTCAGTTTGAAATTATTATCTCATGTTTTTCCCACCCCATTAAAGTATATAAAATGGTGAGAAATAACCATCCATCTCAGTTTTCAGGACAGGTAAGCTGGGACTTGCAAGAACAAAGATAAGCCTCAATATAGTTAAAATGAGATATTATTTTTATTGGCAAAAATGTTTACCAAAACTATATGAAAAGCAGCCCTGAAAACTTCAAAAGAATTATGCACCATTCATACCGGAAACAGATACATTGCCTACGCATCTCAGGAAATAGTTCAAAATATTGCTTTCACTTTTAGTGGATTTTTAAAAAAATCTATTATTCTCTGAGAAAACTGGAAAATGAGTAGTTACTCTACCTGACCTGTTCATAGTTTTATTTTGGTTGATGACAGGAATGGCTAAAATGGGCTTGTATCACCTTTACTCCAAATGGCATGAGTGACAAAAGTCAAGATGGCGGCTGCAATGGTGCAATTGATATTCCACCATAATAAACAGGCCGGACGTGCCTCAGTTCAAAACCCTAGAAAGAAAACCCGCAACTTCATGTTTGTAGAGAAAGGTACTTTTACTGGGTAAGGACTGATTGCAACAAGTTGAAAGCAAGATCAGAGGCAAAAGGCGTGCAAATTACATATAGAAAGCAATCCCAAATCCGTCTCACCCAAGTTGACCATCCAATCCCCATTCCCCCAAGATGTCATGTAAGCAGGGCCGCCGATAGACGGGTATTACTGGGAGGGGCGTACCGGGCCCCGGGAAATTGAATAATGGGGGGGGGCCCGGCGCTTCTCCTGCTGAGCCCAGCTGCTGCGGCTGGAGGCGCGCCCGCTCTAGCGTTCCTTTTGGCTGGCCGCCGCCTGTGCAAAGTTTGGCTGCGAACTCGGAAGCGCCATCCCGCCAGCTGGCTGGCTAGCTGCTGCCTGGCCCCCTCCCTCCCGGAGGAGGGTCTCCCTCCGCACCACCAGCGGCGCTCCCCCCGCCAGCCAGCCAGCCAAGCCCCGCGCCCGCTGGAGCCGTCTCCTCGCTCTCCCCCCGCCGCCCGCCGCGTTTGCAGGAGGTGGGGAGGATCGGGCGGCCCGCCAAGGCCAGGAGGGACGCCGCTGTCCCCCCTTCCCTCTCTCCGTCCGCCGCTGCGCCTCCTTGACGCCGAGAGGAAATGCCCCGGGCGGGGGAGGCCGGGGGGGCTCGGACCGGCCACAGAGCCAGGCCCCCTCCGCCCGAAAAGCCGCCGCGGAAGACCGTGGAGAAGGCAGGCTAACTGAGGAGGGGGCGGGGGCGGGGGCGCCTCGGTACAGCAACCTGAGCAGGCAAGAGGGAGCGGAAAGTAGGGGCTGGGCGGGGGTCTGACCCGTGGGCGATTTGTTTCTTTTTCTTTCTTTCTTTCTCTCTTTCTCTCTTGCTCTTTCATTCTTTTTTCTTTCTCTTGCTTTCTTTCTTTCTCTTTCTTTCTCTCCTTCCTTTTCTTTCATTCCCCCTCTCTTTTTATTTCTTTCATTCTCTTTCTTTCTTTCTCTTTCTTTCTCTTTTTCTTTCTCTCTTTTACCTTCCCTTCCTCTATTTCTTCTTTTCTTTCTCCTTCCTACCTTCTTCCCTCCCTCCCTTCCTTCAGTCCTTCCTCTCTTACTCTCCCCTTTCATAAGTTTCCTTGCTTCCTTCCTCTGTTCCTGTCCCTTCCCCCTTTCTTTCTTTCTTTCTTTCCTTCCTTCCCTCCCTCCATTTCTTGCTTTCCTTCTCCTTCCTCCCTTCTTTCCTCCCTCACTCCCTTCTTTCACTCCTTCCTCTCTTACTCTCCCCTTTCACACCTTTCCTTGCTTCCTTTGCACCCTTCCTCTGTTCCTGTCCCTTCCCTCTTTCCTTCCTTCCTTCCCACCCTCCGTCCATTCATTCACCCATTCCTCTCTTGATCGCCCCTTTTACCATTCCTTCCTTCCTTCTTTCCTTCCTTCATAGCTCGCCCTCGCCTTTCTTCCCTTCCTTCCAGATGGGAGTGCCCCCTCAAGACACCCACCTGACTGCTGGTACCCTGCTTTTTCTCTCCCCTCGTCCTTTCCAGCTCCTCTCCGGTGGCTGCCGGGTGTGGGATCCCCCTCCCCTCTCCCCTCGCTAGAAAGCACATGGTTTTGTCAACAAGAAGGGAGAAGTGCCAAGGAGCCGTAAATAAGCCTCGCTCCGCCTGACCGATGCCAGGATCTTTCTTTCCCTTGTCACTCCCGCTTCTTTCTTTCTCCTGGACGAGTCCACACAATCGACTTAACCCAGTTCCTGAAATAGCCTATGACAGTGCTTCCCAACCTTGACAACTTGAAGATATCTGGACTTCAACTCCCAGAATTCCCCAGCCAGCATTCGCTGGCTGGGGAATTCTGGGAGTTAAAGTCCAGATATCTTCAAGTTGCCAAGGTTGGGAAACACTGGCCTATGGGACCGCCTCGCTTGGCGTGAAGCGGGAAATGATCCCCGGGGGATGGAGTGGCTTGGCGACTTAAAATAGTTTTAAAATGGCGGGGGGGCCCAGACACTTAGGCTGTATGGGGCTCCAAAATTCCTGATGGTGGCCCTGCATGTAAGGCATACAACTTCAGGTGGAGCCATCACATCTGGTATGCTGAAACAGTTGACCTTGAGCTAGTTGTATTCATGTCCATTCAGCAGGACAGTAGATGATGAGAAATTTATTTATTTATTAGATTTCTATGCCACCTTTCTCGAGGTGACTCAGGGCGGCGTACAACATTATAAATGCAAACTATATATGTAAAGAAATCTAATTATTTTTAAAAGAACTACACAAAATTACTGAAAATTCTAGAAAACCCCCATGTTCAGTCATCCAAATTGATCCAATTCAATCATTCCTAGCATTGGCTGGAGACAATCTCATCTCTCACAGCCCCATGCCCGCCGGCAGAGGTGGTCTTCAGAGCTTTATGAAAGACCAGGAGGGGGGGTACGTATCTCCGAAGGGAGTTTGTTCCAGAGGACCAGGGCTGCCACAGAGAAGGCTCTTCCCCTAGGCCCTGCCAGACAACATTGTCTGGCCAGCGGGACCTGGACATGCAGTAGATTATTGAGGATGTCTCCTCCTTTGGTAGTGCTTTTTTTGGATGCATCACTCTCTTCTTCAAGTTTGGTCTGGTGTGTGTGTGTTTGTGTGCGTGCGTGCGTGTGCATGCGTGTGTGTGTGTGTATAATAAGAGAAAAACAAATTAGAACAAATGTTTGGAGTATAAGACATGCCTACATTTTTAAGGAGGAAAACAAGGAAAAAAGTATTCTGAACCAAATGGTGTAGTAATATATTATTTAATAAAATACCAGTGTAGTAGAATACTTTTTACAACCATGTATACTTTTTACAAACTTCAAACGTGACAGCTTTAAGGCTTGTGGACTTCAACTCCCAGAATTCCTTCTCCAGGCATCATGCTAGCTCAGGAATGGGAGTTGAAGTCCACAAGTCTTAAACTTGCTAAGTTTGAAAACCTTTGCACCCTTAACCCCTAACCCAGAGGTCTTCAAACTTGAGAACTTTAAGACTAGTGGACTTCAACTTCCAGAATTCCTCCTCCAGTCATGCTAGATGGGGTAATTAGAAGGAAAAAAACAGCCCATTTTCACAAAAGTGGGGTGGGCAAAGGGTCTGGGAAACCTGCAGGGAGCTTCTGGGTGCTTGGGGATGGCAAAAATGGCCCCGTTTCTGCCCATTTTTTTCACAAAAATTGGGGCATTTTTGCCTTCCCCCAGTCCCCAGGAGCTGAAAGTACTACACATGAAAAAGATTTTGGAATTCCAATAATCCACAAAGAAAATGTACCCTATGACTTCAACGAAGTGAATTGCAATTGAAATTGTATATTTCAAGTTACCAAAAGTCATAATCAAATTTGTGCCTGGAATAAGAATGTGGGTAATATTATGTAAGTTGGAATTTGCTCTATCTATTCAAGATCCCGAATTCATTTTAAAGCAGTTTTGCAATAATTTTAAAAGATTCTTTGGAAATAATGTTTGCATTCCAAAAAAAAAAGGATTGCTCCCTAGAAATGCTGCGTAGCCAGCCAAAGATTGATAGAGCATCAGCCTGCATGACTACTGTTGCAAAACGAAGGGGGAAATCTAAAAGAAGAAATGGTATTATGACAGTCCGGGAAAGTTCAAGGATGGAAACTATCAAAGATTTTAAAAACAGTCCTAAAGCCAAAGAATACATGGGAAGTTTAGTCTGTCCTGAACAAAAGGCATCCCATTAAGATTGGGGGGTTTTGTGGCGGCTTCTGCTTGGCTCAGGGAAAAGGTTGCTGAAGGAGCGGTCTCTTCCCCTCCTTGAATTATCCGCATCTCTGGGGATTCTTTTTCATGCCCTTCCTTGTGGGATGGTCTTGCTTCTCAAATAGGCCCACGAGAGTTTTCCATTCAGCACTTTGTATTTGCTGAAACTTCACTCCTTACAGTAATGACTCCTGGTGGAGCAGGTTGGAGACTGTATTGTATCAAAGGAAGCCCAGCTGGGAAAGTAAAAGGAATGCAGCGTAAATAGCTGAAAAGATAGGTAAAAGGCTGGGCTCTTTTCCAAAAACACTATGCTGCCGATTCGCAACATCTGGTTCAGGGTGGACTTCTTTAGTTTTTGCTAAAAGAAGAATGGTGGAGAGAGATGAGGGAGGGAGGGACAGAAAGAAAGAAAGAAAGAAAGAAAGAAAGAGGGGGGGAGGGAGGGAGAGTTATAGGGCCACCTGTCTCACAGAAAGTGACTCTAGACTAGTGATGGCAAACCTGTTTTTCCTCAGGTGCCGAAAACATGTGTGTGTGTGCTATGAGGCATACGCGAGTGCCTACACCCATAATTCAGTGCCTGGGGATAGCGAAAATACCCCCTGGAGGCCCTTTGGAGGCCTGAAACAACACATTTCCCAACTATTTGTGGGCCCAGTAGGTCCGTTTTTCGCCCTCCCAGAGACTCCTGGCAAGCCGAAAATCAGCTGGCTGGCACGCACATGCACATTGGAACTGAGCTAGGATAATGGCTCACATGCCAGCAGATATGGCTCTGCGTGCCACCTGTGGCACCTGTGCCATAGGTTCGCCATCACTGCTCCAGGCGATGTACAACTGTGTTAATAAAAATACTTCTGTGAGCTATCATTTCTTCTTCACAACAGGCCTGCGGGGTAGCTAAAATGTAGCCATCAAACAGCTTTAGGTTATTGTGTCAGTGCCGCTAACAAGTAGGGAATGGAACCTGGTTTAAGTGAGTGCTTCCCTTAATGCATGACCTTCTCAGGAAAACATTTGCAAACGGGGGTCTCTGGTCCTCCCCCATTCCAGAGGCATGCAGAAGGCTTCCGAGTTTTTTTACACTGAAAGTCCCTGTTCTAAGTGGAGGCTGAGCACTATAAAAGTTGGCCATGTAAGGGGAGGGGGCAGAGAGTGAAGAAGAGGAGAAGAGGCTGTTCTATTTATTTCCTTTAAACTAGTGTTTCTCAATTATTTTCTGTAATGCCTCCCCACAGGAAGAGGTAAACATTTCGCATACACACCCAACTCTCCACTGGGACAATTGTTTGCAATATTCAGCACATTTTTGCTGGAAAGACTCAAGCAGCTTATCAGCATGATTGGGGTGTAATGTGTTTAAGTAACACCTTAATTTATTTGGCTTTATGCTGTCCACTGCCAACATTGTTAGACACAGTAAACATGCCGGTCTTTCCTCATCTCCCACCATAGTCACAGTGAAGCCAAGCGCTACATATGCATCATATTTCCTCATCTTAGCTTTCGGGAGACTTACGTTTGTCTCATTATCTCCATCTCTCTCCTCCTTTCTTTTCATCCCTGTTAAATATTTTTTCATGGTGTCTCTTAAAGGTTTGTTATCTGCACTTCATATCTCCTGCTCTGTGCTATGTGCTATTCTTCATTGCAAAAAACCCCTACTCCCTGCAGCAAAAAGCACATTCCCCAGGGTCAAACCCCCCCCCCCCCCCCCCCCGCATTTGAGAAATACTGCTTTAAACAGATGGAGCCAATCTGCACAGCAGAAGTTATCCAAAGCTCCTAAGAATTTCTACCGTGGGTATCATCATCGTCACCATCATCATTACCAGCTGCAAAGAGTGTCATTCAAATGCTCCAGCAAGCAATTTCACTGCCAAGAAGATTTTTTCTTTGGTTTCCAATACAGAATGCCGAGAACTGCACGGTCCATCATCCAGATCATGTTCTCTGCATTCATTCTATTATTATTATTATTATTATTATTATTATTATTATTATTATTATTATTATTAATAATAATAATAATAATAATAACAAACAACAATAATAATAATAATAATAATAATAATAATAATTTATTAGACTTCTATGCCCCCCTCTCCTAAATGAAGGAGCCCTGGATTTGCTATCAGCAACTGAGCACAAGCAAGAAAAGCTTTTAAAAAAGGCCCACAAACTAAACACACAAGGCCCTTTTCCCACCCTCCTTCTGCTACTCAGAGGTCGGATTTCTCAGAACAGCTGCTTGACATGGATGCCACATTAATGAAATGAACATCTGGATCCACTGGGGAATTGTATTCAGACTAAAAAGTAGCGAAATTAGAGCCCCATTTTGACTGTTGAACTACCAACATTGAGTCAATCAAAGAACTCTTCCAACTTAACAACTTAACAATTGCAGGCAGTAGTTGTATTGCTAAGCAAGGTGATTGTTGCATCCAATTTTCCAACCATTTTTGCAATAGTTCTTAGGTGAATCACCATAGTTATTAAGTAGAAGATTTCCTGTACATAATCAGGTTGGTTAGCCAAACAGTGGATTTTCCAAAAGTTGTATCTTTGGATGCCGTAAAAATTGGTCCTATTCATGATCATATCTTGGATATAAAGCCCTACATGGCATTGAGCCAGATTACAGTGGTACCTCTACCTAAGAACACCTCTATTTATGAACTTTTCTAGATAAGAACGGGTATTCAAGATTTTTTTGCCTCTTCTCAAGAACCATTTTCCACTTATAAACCCGAGCCTCCAAAACTGTAACCAGAAAAGGGAGAAGCCTCTGTGGGGCCTCTCTAGGAATCTCCTGGGAGGAAAGAGGGCCTCCATCCTCCCTGTGGTTTCCCCAATCACACACATTATTTGCTTTTACATTGATTCCTATGGGAAAAATTGCTTCTTCTTACAAACTTTTCTTCTTAAGAAGTTGGTCACGGAACAAATTAAGTTTGTAAGTAGAGGTACCACTGTATTTACAGGACCATCTTCTGCCTCACATATTCCAGCAACCGGTTAGGTTGCACAGAGTCGGCCTCCTCCGGGCCCCATCAGCCAAACAATGCTGACTGGCATGTTCACGGGGGAGGGCCTTCTCTGTTGCAGCGCTAACCCTCTGAAACCAACGCCCCCTGGAGATTCGCACTGCCCTCACTCTCCTTGTCTTTCGAAAGACATTAAAAACACATCTATGCTGGCAGGCCTTTCATTTCTATGAAAGAGATATGATAGATTGTTTTAATAGAGGGTTTACATGTTTTTAATGTTTTAAACTGTATTATTATTTACTGTGTTTATTTTTATATTGTGAGTCGCCCTGAGCCGTGAGGAGGGCAGCCTTTAAATCGAATTAGATAGATGGACGGTTGGATGGATGGATGGATGGATGGATGGATGGATGGATGGATGGATGGATGGATGGATGGATAGATAGATAGATAGATAGATAGATAGATAGATAGATAGGTGTAATACTGATTTTAAAAAGATGAGGAGAGATGGTTGTGAGGTTGCAGCCACCGCCTTTACCTAATCTCTTCCCTCTTCCCTCTTCCCTCTCTCTCTCTCTCTCTCTCTCACACACACACACACACTCATACTGCCAGCTTTTGAGCTCTGCACCTTTTATGATATACGACCGCAACAGAGCCTGTCCATCACAAGTGTAAGTCTTAAATGGCCATGAAATGGATCACTTGTGTGACTAACCCAATTTTATTACCATTTTTGTGGCGGTTGCTAAGCAGTTGTTGTGGTTGTAAAGGGACTGCTTGGGTTGTTAAGTGAACCAGTGGTTTTCTATGTGCCACTTTTGCCGAAACCTGAAAATAAATGCCAGGTTTGGGCAAAACTCTCCTAAATGCAATCACATGACTACAGGACACTGTAGATTGTTGTAAATGAGGGCTGGTTGCTGAGCACCCAACATTTATTCATGTCACGGGGGGGGGCAGCCTTTAGAACTTCAGAACCAGGTTGTAATTTTCTGCCTGAGCAGGGGGTTGGACTAGAAGACCTCCTAGGTCCCTTCCAATTCGTTATTCTATGCTATTCTAAGTTCTCCCATGAAAGCCTGTCAAAAATCCCACTGACGACTAAGCAACCAACCGTAAGCCCAGAACTACCTGTCCTTAAGTAATGCCTCCATTTGTGCTCTGCCTGACCAGCCTCAGGCGATAATTAACGGTCCAGGAAAGAAGGTCAGATACACACGTGCATTGCTTAGCAGCAAACTTGTATTAAACAGAAAAGAAAAGGCTAAAGAAAACTGCCCTTATTTTCAGGAGTAAAACACAGTTTGAGGTGAAAATTCAGCTAGATACAAAGTTCATGAAAAAGCAAACAAATACAAAAGTCACGTAGCATAAATGTTCCAAGAGTTCTCTGAATTCTTAAGGCATGAGAGCAGCAGCTTGTCCCAGAGTTTTCAACTCCCACAACGCTGAGTTGAAATCCAAGAGCAGAAGCTTCAAAGCAGGAACAACAACGCTACACAAACCACCCAGATAAACAGCCACAATTTGCCTTAACCCCTGTTCCCTTTTTATGCCTTTAGCCCTCATTAAGGGAACCACACCCAGCCCAGACCTTCCCCCCTGACTGATGAATGCTTTGACTGCTGAATGAATGATATTGATAGTTTTTAATTAGAATTTTAATTGTTTTTTAAGGTATAATTGAATTGTTATTATTGTTACCTGTTTTTGTGTACATGCTGTGAGCCACCCCAAGTCCTCGGAGAGGGGCGGCATATAAATCCAATTAAATAAATAAAATAAAATAAATAAGAACAACGGTGCCACTATGACAGCCAGACTGCAGCAAGCCCAGGTGTCTTCTTTGCCCCCACCCACATCCATGTGAAGAACACCATCACAGGTCTCCACAAGTACACACCTTCAAGATTAGAGCTACCTTCTCGTGCTCTTCCTCTCGCACGAGGTCTTTGCATCATTGGCCATCAATGCCCCTCGCGCAGTGAAGGGCTGCAAAAAATTTTAATACAACACTCTGGGCGTGGCTTATTTTGTGGGTGTGGCTTGCTGGCCATTTGACCTGGTGGGAGTGGTTTGATGATCATGTGACTGGGGGTGGCTTAAAGGTCATGTGACTGGCTTAAAGATGGCCAACTTGACCTCACTCACGTCAAGAGTTTGGGTTAGGGTGCCTGGCCTCTCTTCGCCTCAAAGAGATACAATTTTCCTATCTATTTACTATTACTGAACATTCAAAATATACTATTTAATTCTAGGCATATATGCCTTATGTGTACATATATAGATACATACACAGGCACATAAAAATATACATTATCTACTGTATAAACTGTATGTGTATGTACACACACACGCATGCACAGCTCTTCTAAAATTATACACATTCAACCTCATTTACTGAGATAGGAAAAACATATCCAGAGCCCAGAAGGGAAAAAAATAAAAAAAATCAATTTTTTTTCTACCGGTTCTGCATACCTGATTGTACTCATAGGAGCCCATCACTGCCCTCGCAATTCCAGAAAAGCTTTTGTGCAAAATGGACAGGTGTCAAACTCAAACAAAGGAATATTACAAAATTTCAATCTCCCTTGAGCTCTCCAGAGCAGACCTCAGATGGACTCAGAAAAGCGGGACTTTAACAGCACGACTGAGTGAGAGATTGCCAAATGCACATACCACACTCCAAAAATCTTCAGGCAATTTCAGAATGCACCACATATTATTCAACAAACATAAGATGTTTTAGCACAATTAGCTGAAAAGAGATTTTGTTTGTAATCTGTCTCACATATAACCTGCATCTCTCTCACCAACCTCCCTTTTTCTCTCCTCCACCATCACCCTCCAAGCTTCAAATCCAACGTTAATCTAGCCACTCCTAGCATGTGATGAAGAGAGCTGTGGTTCATGAAAGCTTGCAACTGAAGTGTCTCAGTTGAAAAGGCTAATTCTTCCTGGTTGTTTTGCCACTACTGATTCACCAGGCTCTCGTCCTCTGATGATGTTTACACTTGGATGGAGGAAACCTGGAGTGCAATTCTCACCAGTGTTGCTCGTAACTTGCAAATGAAGTCTGCCTTGGGGTAGATCTACTTCTTGACTTGTTTATCTTGGGGACTTTTTAAATTGCACAAGTGTTCCTCTCCTGCACTCAGCCACGTGGCCCCTTGCCCGATTCCCTCCAGCTCCACCGGCGGCCCTCCCAAAGGGTTCACCCTCACGTAATGACTCACATTCCACCAATGACTTTGCTTACATAACCTTACCTTGCAGTGCCTCTTTCTCTTCCAGCGGGCTGCCTTGCCTTATGCATCAAACTTTGTCCTTCTACAGAGGAATCATTGAGTCTGTCATTTGCACCTCTATAACTGTCGGGTTTGGTTGTGCTACCCAACAAGACCAACACAGACTTCAGAGGAGAATCAGAAGTGCAGAAAAAACAATTGCTACTAATCTGCCTTCCATTAAGGACCTATATACTGCACGAGTCAAAAAGGGTTGTGAAAATATTTACTGACCCCTTGCAGCCTGGACATAAACTGTTTCAACTCCTACCCTCAAAACGTCGGTACAGAACACTGCACACCAAGACAATAGACACAAGAATATTTTTCCCCAATCGCCATAACTCTGCTAAACAAATAATTCACTCAACACTGTCAAACTGTTTACTAAGTCTGCATTACTATTTCTACTAGCTTTTCCCCATCATTTCTATCACCCATTTCCTCCCACTTATGACTGTATGACTGTAACTTGTTGCTTGTATCCTTAAGATTTTTATTAATATTGATTGTTTCATCATTGCTTATTTGACCCATGACAATCATTAAGTGTTTTTCATCATGATTCTTGACAAATGTATCTTTTTCTTTTATGTACACTGAGAGCATATGCACCAAAGACTTGTGTGTGCAATCATACTTGGCGAATAAAGAATTCTATTCTATTCTATTCTATTCTACTCTGTTCTATTCTATTCTAGGACAATCAGGCATTGATTAATTGTAGATAGATTATGTTATTATTTGATATTTTTATTGATCTCATATTTTTATTGGTTTGATTGATCACTTGGTCGGTTAGGTCAGGGGTAGAATTGAGGAGAAGCAGCTAGAGAAATTAGTGAAATACAAAGATCTAAAAATCGAGCTGCAACGACTCATGCCAGCTGCAACGACTCTTTTAGATCAGTAAAGGTGGTCCCAGTGGTACTTGGCACGCTGGGCGCAGTACCAAAGGATCTCAGCGGACATTTGAAAACCATCGGAATTGACAACATCTCCATCTGTCAATTGCAAAAGGCTGCTTTACTGGGATCGGCAAACATAATTTGCTGCTATATCACGCAGTCCTAGGTGCTTGGGAAGCACCTGACTGGTGATGAAATACGAAATCCAGCATAGTGATCTCGTTTGCTGTGTTGTACTGACATAATAATAATAAGTAATAATAATAATAATAGTAATAATAATAATGATGATGATGATGATGATGATGATGATGTCGCAGTTTGTGAGTGATTAAAGTTGGTTAGGACCTTAACCCCACGGAGCTGATGGATAAAAGCCTTAGTTATTTGTTCAAAGCAAGATATTTTTATTATAAAAACAGAAATAAAACATATCTTGATGGACAATTCAAAAAATACGTCTTTACATAATGGAGGATAGAAAGAGAAGAGAGAGGAGAATGAAGAAGAAGGAAGTGAGCTGGCAGGATATTGCATCATAATAGGAGGATCTTAATAAGGCACACATAGTTAACTCTTTCATTACTGAATGTCTCTGAGAGGCTGTCAATTTTTCAGCGTGACAAATAATAATAATAATAATAATAATAATAATAATAATAATAATAATAATAATAGTTAAATGGCTCAGAATTGAATCTGTTGGGCATGCAAAACAAATCAGGATAATAAACAAACTACCCTGAAACAGGCCTTAAAATGACCTGGGACAGACTTCAGTGTTGAGTGGCTCAGCAGAAGCCGTGGAAAATTGGGTGGCATAGAAGATGAATGAATGAATGAATGAATGAATGAATGAATGAATGAATGAACAAACGAACTGTTCAAAAGACTCGATAGCTTTCCCAAAATACCTAACAGAGCCTATCAGAATCTTAGGGAATTTAATGACTTACTAATGGAACTACAAGTAGCTAAATCGGAAGGGGACTTGCAAGGACTTGCATTCCTTGACACAGCCAGAGGTATCAATCCCATTGTAAAAAAGTTGTCCTATAACTTACAAGAGGAGTAGATCACACAGGGCTCCAAATGCAAAAGAAAGAACAATGTTCCATTTCCTCCATTCTCTGTTTTTGTGGACTTCATGTGCCAACAAGCTAAAACAAGAAATGATTCTAGCTTTGACTTCACATTGTCATGTGCTGCTCCTTCCGGACAAAATCCTCACAAGCCTCCAGTAGCAGTTTCCAAAACTAATGTGATTCCTCCAGATTCATTTCCCAGGTCTGCCATCTCCTCCCACACAGAAATGGAGATCAGAGATCCTGTAAGCAGTGTCCTCTACACCAGAAGCCGCATCCTCTCCTAAAATGCAGAGCCTTTGGGAAGATGTCCATGGAACACCACTAAGCTTTCCCAATAGTAAAAAAATTTGCTACAAGTGCTGCTCAGCCCTTCACTTTGCCATGGATTGTAAGGTCAGTGTAAAATGCACAGAATGTGGCAGCACAGGCCCCTACACTAAGGGCCAACTCTATGGACTTTACAATATAATAACACTGCTAACCAGAGCATAAAAAACATTTGTTAGACCAATTCTAGAATACAGCTCATCTGTCTGGAACCCGCATCACATATCAGACATTAATACAATTTAGAGAGTCCAGAAATATTTCACAAAAAGAGTCCTTCACTCCTCCTCTCGCAACAAAATACCTTATTCCACCAGACTTGAAATACTGGAATTAGACAATTTACAATTACATCACCTCCGAACTGATATAAATGTGGGTCATTAAATCATATAATACCAAAATGTCCTTCCTGTTAATGACTACTTCACTTTCAACCGCAGCAATACACAAGCACGTAATAGATTCAAGCTAAATGAAAACCGCTCCAAACTCGACTGTAGAAAATACGACTTCAGCAATAGAGTATCAATGCCTGGAACGCACTACCTGACTCTGTGGTTTCTTTCCCAGACCCCAAAAACTTTACATTGTCTACAGTTATCCTCTCCCCGTTTCTAAGAGGTCTGTAAGGGATGTGCATAAGCGCACCATTGTGCTTACCGTCCCTGTCCTCCTGTCCTATTGTCAACTTTTATCATTACTTTTTACTTATGTTTATACAAACTAATATCCTAAACATATTTGACAAACAAACAAACTGACAGGGCCAGTGAGTACTGTGGGGAACACTGCTACAATCAGGACTACAGGTGACAGATCCTGATCCAAAATCTGTTTAGTCAGTCTACTCAGCAGGCCAAAGGGGCAAAGCCATTAAGATTCATTCATTCATTCATTCATTCATTCATTCATTCATTCATTCATTCATTCATTCATTCATTCATTAGATTTGTATGCCACCCCTCTCCTTAGACTTAGGTCATTCTAGATGTTCAAAGCAACAGGACTTTAGTTACCTCAACCATTTTTTTATACATTTGGTATTAAAGGCCCCAGAACTCCCTATTCCTTAAAAATCTGTACAGTGGTACCTCTACTTATGAACTTAATTCATTCTGTGACCAGGTTCTTAAGTAGAAAAGTTTGTAAGAAGAAGCACTTTTTCCCATAGGAATCAATGTAAAATCAAATAATGGGTGCGATTGGCCCTGTTTCCCCCCAGGAGATTCCTAGAGAGGCCCCATGGAAGCTTCTCCCCACCTGTTCCGGCCCTGTTTCCTCCCAGGAGATTCCTAGAGAGGCCCCGCTGAGGCTTCTCCCTGCCTTTTCCAGTTACAGTTTCGGAGGCTCGGGTTTGTAAGAGAAAATGGTTCTTGAGAAGAGGCAAAAAAATCCTGAACACCCGGTTCTTGTCTGGTAAAATTCGTAAGTAGAGGCCCTCGTAGGCAGATGTAACACTGTACTGGAATTGTGGAGAAGTCGTGAAGAAGAATATCTGGTTACCAAGTCAAGTCAGTAGATGGGAAATGGTGCCTAACTTTGCCAACTCCTTCACCAGAGATCTGAAATACCTACATCTGATGCAGTTGTCAAGATTGAATCATTTGGCTTCTTTCAAACGTTAATGCTTGCCAATGAACTGGGAGGAGGGAAGAGGGAAATGGAATGCCAGGAATGTATGTGGAGATCATGAGAGCATCAAGGTCACAACTGCAGGTGCTGGAGAAAGAAATGGACTGTTTCCATTAAAAAAGGTTCTCATATTTGGACAATGTGATCATCTGGGGATGTGGAGAAGAGGAAGCTATGGTTAAACATGGGAAGCATTTGTGCCAGAAAACCAGAGCTGGTTTTGTTTCTTCAGTACCAATATGGTGTATCCAATAAAGTTTTACTTTTTGGAATTCAAATTTGGGGTGATTGTTGTAACCTATCTGGACCTGATGATTTCAACTCTTCTGGAATAGATAAGTGTTATCTTTCTATTTTTAAAAAATAAAATTCATTTATAACATACATAACACAAACAACAAAACACAAAAGACATTTTTAAAAGTTGAACAATTGATAATGTGCAGGTAATATAACTCTAATAGTTCTTATTTTCTATTACACAAATTATATTTACCGTATTTTTCATTTTATAAGACGTACCTTTTTCCTCCCTAAAAGAGGCTGATAATTAGGGTGCATCTTATACTCTGAATGTAGGTTCCCCACCCCCACCCCAGCCCTAACTAGCTGATAATGATCTTCCCAGCTTTTACCGTACAGGCTCTTTCATTGTTACTCTCTGCAAAGAAGAATGTTTTCCAAGCTCTGTGTCTTTGCAGTGTTTTTTCCATGGCTCTACTTGCTCAGACTGTTTCTTTCCAGGTGCTAATGATGTTCCCGGCTCTTACTGGCTTGCAAGCTCTTTCATTTTTAGTCTCTCAGAATAAATTTATTTTAAGCCCTTAACCAGGGGATAAAATAATTTGCTGAAGCTGACCAGACTAAGGATGCTAGCCAGATGAATACCCGGTAAGCAGATTTCCCCCCCCCCCATTTTCCTCCCAAAAAACTAAGGTGCATCATATATTCCGGTGCGTCTTATACTCCGAAAAATATGATACATAATATACATCAGATCATAGTAATGATCTTAACAAGGTATTTCTTTTTCTTTCCCTTCCTTTTTTTTTCTTATCATTTTCTTGCATATTTTGACCTTTCTTCTTAATCTATCCGTTATGGTAGTGTTTTTAATAGCTTGCATTTGTTTTTTCTTTTGTGTAAAGACAAAGAGTGAAGTTCCAGCCCTGATTGTTGTCGTAGTAGTAGTAGTAGTAGTAGTAGTAGTAGTAGTAGTAGTAGTAGTAGTAGTAATTAGATTTGTATGCCGCCCTTCTCCGAAAACTCGGGTGGCTAAATATGTTTTAATTTGGCAAAGATTTTTTTTATTTTTTTCTCTCCAATCACAGTACAATAAAAATTATAACAACAACATCAAATTGTTTTACAATTTCAGGAAGTTATAGAATACAATGCTACCACCTTCACTTTTGACATCTGAAAAAAAATAGCTGCCCAATTTTTTAATGCTATAGAAATATACTGTTAGATCTTTGCTTGAAAGAAAGACTGCATTCATGTGGTGAATAACTGTTCTTTATTAACAAGGAGTAACGGTTATAGAACTAGACAAAAGACCACATGGCCGTGCCCGGCAGCTATATATATGCCGGGCTGCCAACCAATCACATTATGGTATTTTCCCGCCCAAGGAATATGGGGCGGGTACAAGGCTTAACTGTCCTCTGGACACAACATATACTATTAGCCAAGACCCCATTTAAGCTGTTCCAAATTCTAGTATCTCACATTGAATAGGCTGAGTAAATAGAATAAATACGTTGAGGATGACCTTTATATTAAAAAACATAATATTTTAGTCACCAGTCATGGCCACAATATTGATTATTTTGACACAAACATACACAGAGACATATCTGTGAATAAGTCATAAAGCATAAATGTTAGATATCTTTTATAAAAAAAGCATTACTTTTTCACTGATACAGGTATTAATATCTCAAAATACCAGGGCATCTATTAATCCAAATAAATTATTATTTTAAAATTTATTTTGTCTTATAAAAGACCAACATAGCTACATTTAAAGCATAACATGAAAGAATACCCTTTTTTAAATACTGAAATACCAAAATATTAAAAAGACCACTGAAAGTGCAAACATCAGTATAATCTACATTTTATTTATGTAAGGTTTAATCTTTATTAATTTGCATCTGAGCTCTTGCAAAGCTTCACTGCCAACTTTAGTTTAAAGGGAGCTCAACCTTTCTATGAGAGATCTACTATGATCCAGAAGCTTTAGATTTATCTTCTACTGTTATAAAGTAAATGTTTAAGAAAATTGTAATAAAGGGCAAAGGAAACATGAAAGTGATTGCTGGGAAAATGAAGTACTAGAAGGCATCAAAGAGACTAGAAGAAGATTAGTTTTAATAATCCCTGATAAGTTCATACTTCAGCATTCATATATTATTTCTCCTGTTGGCAGCCCTCTGAAGATAGACGACTTCAAGATAAAAACTGCAAAACTTATTTATATAAAATGATGAGTACATTTAGAAAGAATGTTAGGTAAATGAACTTGCTTTAATTTGAATGGAAAAAAAGTTCTCCAGATAACCATATTCAACTACATCCTATACAGAATTTAGAAAGAGTATAGTAACACCATTTTAGAAGTAACAATTTTATTTTAGGTACATAAATAAAACATCCATCTTGTAACAATTTCCTTCAAATATTACTAAGCAGCAAACAGCAGGCTATTACACAAGGAAAGCTGAACCCTATTTGGGGGGAAGGGGTGTTAGATAGAGCTAGTCTACCATTTTCACTGATAGCCTTGTGCAAGATTTTGTGGAAGGAAAGCCATATAAGTTAAAAGCAGCACAGATTCAGATAGAGTCAAGTCAGAAGCTAGCAGTGGAGCTACGGGCTGGAAGTTGGAGGCCTGAATGAGAGAATCAGGAGAAAGGTAACATCCCGCGTGCCTAACAGCGTGCAAATCATATAACTGTAAACCAAAAATAGTAATACATTCAGGATTAGTGCACTCGAGATTTTAAAAGCAAAGCCTTTGATATGGTTCCATATAAAGAGCTGATAGATAAGTTAGTGAAGATTGGACTTAATCCCTGGATAGTTCAATGGATTTGCAGCTGGCTGAAGCATAGACATCAGAGAGTTGTTCTTAATGGCGAGTATTCTGAGCAGAGCCTGGTTACAAGCAGTGTGCCACAAGGGTCTGTTCTGGGTCCTATTCTTTTTAATGTGTTTGTGAGTGACATAGGGGAAGGTTTGGTAGGGAAAGTTTGCCTATTTGTCGATGACTCTAAAGTGTGCAATAAGGTTGATATTCCTGGAGGCGTCTGTAATATGGCAAATGATTTAGCTTCACTAGATAGCAATGGAAACTGTAGTTTAATGTTTCCAAATGTAAAATAATGCACTTGGGAAAAAGGAATCCTCAATCTGAGTATTGTATTGGCAGTTCTGTGTTAGCAAAAACTTCAGAAGAGAAGGATTTAGGGATAGTGATTTCTGACAGTCTCAAAATGGGTGAACAGTGCAGTCAGGCAGTAGGAAAAGCAAGTAGAAAGCTTGGCTGCATAGCTAGAGGTATAACAAGCAGGAAGAGGGAGATTGTGATCCCACTACATAGGGCGCTGGTGAGACCACATTTGGAATACTGTGTTCAGTTTTGGATACCTCTCCTACAAAAAGATATTGACAAAATTGAACGGGTCCAAAGACGGGCTACAAGAATGGCGGTAGGTCTTAAGCATAAAACATATCAGTATAGTCTGGAGGACAGAAGGAAAAGGAGGGACATGATTGAAACATTTAAATATGTTAAAGGGTAAAATAAGGTTCAGGAGGGAAGTGCTTTTAATAGGAAAGTGAACACAAGAACAAGGGGACACAATCTGAAGTTAGTTGGGGGAAATATCAAAAGCAACATGAGAAAATATTATTTTACTGAAAGAGGAGTAGATCCTTAGAACAAACTTCCAGCAGACATGGTTGGTAAATCCACAATATTATTTAAACATGCCTGGGATAAACATAGATCCATCCTAAGATAAAATACAGGAAATAGTATAAGGGCAGACTAGATGGACCATGAGGTCTTTTTCTGCCGTCAGTCTTCTATGTTTCTATTTTATTTCAAAATGACTGGTTTAGTTCAGTGTAATACTTGCTTTGCAGCTGTGTTTCGAAGTACTTTTTTCAAATTTGAATACTGTCCACTTTGTAAACAAATTACTAGTCTACATGGACAGATTACCTATCCAGAATCTGTAATCAAAAAAAGCTTCTTCCAACATATTAAATACAAGAAAAAAGTCAAGGAAACAATTGGTCCATTGCAGGGAGAAAGTGGCAAGAAGGTAATGAGCAACAAGGAGAAAGCAGAGCTACTTAACTCATTTTTTGCATCTGTCTTTACACAAAGGGGAAAAACAGCCCAGCCTATTAAAGTCCAAGGAGAAGGGCAGCATAGAAATATGATTAATAAAATAAATAATTTAAAAAAACAATATTACAAAAAATGTATCAGGAACACAAGTTAAAATAGGGAAGAAAATGGTAATGAAACACCTGTCTACTCTAGACAAGTTCAAATCACCAGGACCAGATGGATTACACCCCAAAGTTCTAAAGGAACCAGCAGATGACATCTCAGGGCCATTGAACTATATCTTTCAAGGTTCCTGGAGGACCAGTGAACTGCCAGAGTACTGGAAAAGAGCTGATGTAGTTCCCATCTTTAAAAAAGGGGGGAGGATAGTTCCAGGAAACTACAGACCTTTCAGCCTGACTTCAATACCAGGGAAGATTCTGGCAAAGACAATCAAGCAACGAATCAATGAACACCTAGAAGCAAACAAAGTAATAACCAAAGGCCAACATGAGTTTGTCAAAAACAGATCATGCCAGACTAATCTTATTGCATTTTTTGACAAAGTGACAAAATTAGTGGACCACAGGAATGCTGTTGATTTAATTTACTTGGACTTCAATAAGGCATTTGATAAAGTACACCATAACCTACTACTAGATAAAGTTGAAAAATGTGGATTAGACAGTAACACCACCAGATGGATTCAAAACTGGCTAACAAATCACACGCAACACGTAATGCTCAAAGAAACTGTATCTACATGGAGGGAAGTATGTAGTGAAGTACCCCAAGGCTCTGTTTTAGGCCCAGTACTCTTCAATTTCTTGATCAATGACTTGGATGAAGGGATAGATGGAGAACTCATCAAATTTGCAGATGACACCAAACTGGCAGGAATAGCCAACTCTCCAGAAGATAGGCTCAAGGTATAGAAGGATCTTGACAGATTTTAACATTGAGTGCTATCAAACAAAATGAAATTCAATGGTGAAAAAAGTAACGTTCTACATTTAGGCAAGAAAAACAAAATGTACAGGTACAGTATATATGGTACCTTGCTCAACAGTAGTAACTGTGAGAGGGATCTTGGAGTTCTAGTGGACAACCATTTCAATATGAGTCAGCAGTGTGCAGCATCTTCCAAAAAAGCCAACACATTTCTAGGCTACATTAACAGAGGGATAGAATCAAGATCACATGAAGTGTTAATACCACTATGTATTTTATTTATTTATTTATTTATTTGTTTGTTTGTTTATTTGACCTTTGTGTCACCCCACTCCGAAGACTCGGTGCCTTGGTAAGGCCACATTTAGAATACTGCATTCAGTTTTGGTCACCATGATGTAAAAAGGATGTTGAGACTCTAGAAAGGGGGCAGAGAAGAGCAATAAAGATGATTACGGGACTGAAGGCTAAAACATATGAAGAACGGTTACAGGAACTGGGTATGTCTACTTTAATGAAAAGACGGACCAGGGGAGACATAATAGCAGTGTTCCAATATCTCAGGGGTTGCCACAAACAAGAGGGAGTCAAGCTAGTCTCCAAATCACCTGACAGTAGGACAGGAAGCAATAGGTGGAAACTAATAAAAGACAGAAGCAACTTAGAACTGAGGAAAAAATTCCTGACAGTTAGACCAATTGATCAGTGGAACAGCTTGCCTCCAGAAGTTGTGAATGCTCCAACACTGGAAGTTTTTAAGAAGATGTTGGATGACCATTTGTCTGAAGTAGTGTAGGGTTTCCTGCCCAATAACAACTGTTGTTATTGTTGTTGTTGTTGTGGTTGTTGTTATTGTTGTTGTTGTTGTTATTATTATTATTATTATTATTATTATTATTATTACTATTATTATACCTTTTGAAATCAACACTTCTCTTTAAAGCATATTTAAGCTTACTATCAGGGACACTTGCACATTAATGGAATTGTTAGACTCCAAAGACACTATCAGATTCTGAATGCTAAATGCATTCTGAATGCTCTGTAAATTGTAATTCTGACTTCATATGGTTATCTGAGATCTTTCTCCAAAGAATTCAGTGTGAGATTATCATTTGGGGGGGGGGGAATAATCCGTGCCAAAAAAGACAATGAACTTCAGCAACTATCAGGACAAAAAAAACCCCAACCCAGAATAGGTCACAACTAGGGCCAAAGTTTTGTTCTTTATTCCTTCCTTATTTTCTTTTTTACTCATAATAATGATTAATATTATGGCAACACCCTGAATCGAGGATAAAAAACACAGCCTGTTCCCAAAAACATGAGTCAGCCTTTTTGCTCCCAACTATCCTTGGAAAGAATTGCAGATCCTCTGGGCATATCTTTCCAAATTCTGTCCAACCTTTCAATCTTTCCTGGGAAGGAGCAATTCAACAACACCCCACACCTGATGTTGCCTCATAGAAAAATGGCTGCTATCCTAAAGCAGTGAAATCTATCTATCTATCTATCTATCTATCTATCTATCTATCTATCTATCTATCTATCTATCTATCTATCTGTTCTGTATACTCCCGTTCAGCCTGCAGATTTTTTGGATTGCGAAGGGGAAAGTGATTATGAATTGGTGGGGCCTGATTTACAGACAGGAAGGGAGGAGGCAGGTGATGTGCAGATGCATTCCAGTTCTAGCGAAGAAGATGTCAGGTGGGTTAACCCTTACTTCAGACGCTTGCAGAGGACAAGAGAACAAGTGCTAGGGAAAAAATATTAAAAGGGGAAGAACTGGTTAATTAATTTCCTCACCTCCGGTTGTGAGCAGAAGAGAAAGCTGAGTTGTCAATTCTTGCTGTTTCAAAATGGGGGCTTCTCTAACCAGCTCCAAGCGTAAGCTATATACATTGTGTGAATTTATTGCTTGCTTTTATGACTCTGGATTAACACTGATTGGACCATAAATTTTAGAATGACTTGCGGAATGTTTTTATATGACTTTCAAGTTACTTTACTTTAATGCTAAAACTAGAGATGAGAAAAGAAGGTGCTGCCTGCAAAAGATGATTGAGGGGAAGAAGAGGAAGGAGAATAAAGTTGTTGTTGTGTTTTACAAATATATGCACCGCCACAGAGAAGGCCCTTCCCCATGGCCCCGCCAACTGACACTGTCTAGCTCACAGGACCCAGTGAGGCTGACTCTGTGGGCCCTTATCGGTCACTGAGAGGTAAATGGCAGAAGGCGGTCCCGAAGATAGTCTGGCCCTAAGCCATGTAGGGCTTTATAGGTGAAAACCGACACCTTGAATTGCATCTGGAGACTGATTGGCAGCCAGTGCATCTCATGGAGAGTCGGTGTGATGTGGGTGCACCCACAACTCACACAGCTGCATTCTGGACCAGTCTCTGAATGCTTTTCAGAGGTAGCCCCATGTAGAGCACATTCAAGGCTCCACAGTGGCCTTCCTAAATCAGAATCACAGGATACAGATATATCTCTCAAACTACAATAACAATCAAGACCAAAATTTATATTTGCTAAATGAGTTTTACCCACATTTTGCCCTCTAGTCCCCTCCTCTACATTTTGGATGACAAAATTGTCAGCTAGGTTGGTTAGGAACTTGTATCAACTTCCTCTTGATACAAGGTTTATCCCCCAATTAATGTCAGGATAGTTAAAGTTCCCCATCACTACTGCGGTGTGTTTCTATATTCATTTGTTAACTGGTTAGCAAAAAGTTCATCCAGTTTGCTCTGCTAGGTTGAGTGGCCTGCAGAATACACCTATGGCAATGTCATTCTTTTTTCATTTTATATTGACCCATATATATTCTAGGGGGCTTTTTTCTTGGTTTTGTGCATTTCTGTAGAGATGTAGTGAACTCTAATGTATAATACAACTCCTCTTCCTCTTTTGTTAGGTCTGTTACTCTTGAACAGTTTGTATCCTTCCATTAGTATGTTTCAGTCATGAGTTTCATCCCACCAAGTTTCAGTGGTGGCAACTATATAATACCTTCCATTGTAGATTCAAGTTTGAGCAACAAATAACTTCAACTTGTTTGTTGTCCAAACTTTGAGTATTCATGTATAGGCATCTGAGTCCTGTATGGCTAGAAGTACAATATTACCAGAGAAGAAGCTATGTAAGATTAGGTTAACAATTCTTAATGCCTTTTTGGCAAAGCTGTTACAGTGGGCTCTGGCACTTAGATGATTAGAGATATTCAGGTTAAGCAGTCTCTAAGGTCACATAATTCTCAATCAGTTAGTTCTCGGTGTTTCTCAACCTAGCTTGTTGACTAAGGAATTATGTGAATTGAAGTGCATACATCTGTTGCTGAGGTTGAGAATCGCTGATCTAGACTTTGGATCTGAATGTAAAAATTCAATAGATAGGCTGTCAGATCATGAAGCTTGGATAAGTGTGATAAAGCCATGACACTTGATGGCTGCAACTTCACAACCCTACTATTAATTGAAGGAAACAGATTCTTGCTTGCAATGATCATGTTCTGAACTAGCTGCCGGACCAAGGAACACAGCACAAACAGCATCCAAACAAAAACTTGTTTTGATATTCACAAACAACTAATTATTTGTCTTAGCAGTTGTTCTAAAGTCAATGACATAATAAAGCAGCCTTTTCAGAGCAACAGCTGTTAATTAACCTTTTTTAACAGCCAGCAATAGTCCAAGCAAAAAGAATCAAAAGTCCAACAAAGAGTTTGTCTGATAATAACACACTATCTTACTATTGATGGCAGAATGCCCAGGAGCAATTTGCAGGAAACTGGATGTCTTCCAAACACCAGTCAAACAGGAGTTTTGACATCAAAAGACACAATGGGAATGAACTAAGTTGTTTCCTGCAAATTGGTCAGTTCTTTTCCTCACTTTAAATAGGCTATGGGAGTGGCCAATGAACTCTAAGGTTTACTCCAAAGTAGACCTTCTCCTCAGGAGCCAACCCTGCCTTTTGGCAGCTTTATACGCACATGCATTGTTTTCATCTTCTGCCCTAATGGTAGCATCTGGAGATTCTGAAGGCTCTGGCTGAAACTTCTCCAGCCTCCTCACTGGTACCAGCTGAATCATCACATCAGCCACCTTGCTCTTTGAATCAACTACTAGGCAACTGGTGGGCCACAACAGATCACTGTGCCCAGACAGCAAAGGCCTTATCCCATTATACCTTCAACATCATTACAAAATTAGTAGAACAGTGAAATATTGTGGACATAATATACCTAGACTTCAGCAAGGCATTTGACAAAGTAGACCATAACCTACTTCTTTGTAAGCTAGGGAAAAGTGGGTTAGACAATCTCACCACCAGATGGATCCACAACTGACTGACAAACTGTACTCAGTGAGTAGTCCTTAATGGGTCTAAGTCCTCATGGATAGAAGTAAGCAGTGGAGTACCACAAAACTCCATCTTAGGCCCAGTACTCTTCAATATCTCCATAAACAACTTAGATGAGGGACTAGAAGGGGAACTTAGCAAATTTGCAGATGACACTAAGCTGGCAGGAATAGCTAACATCCGGGAAGATAGGCTCAAGATCCAGATGGATCTGGACAGACTTGACTCCTGCACCCTACGTAACAAAATGAAATTCAATGTAGAGAAAAGTAAAGTCCTATATTTAGGTAAAAAATGCTCCAAAAGTATACATATAAACTGGTGAAACCAGGCTTAATAGCAGTGACTGTGAGAGGGATCTTGGGAGCCCTATGTGGACAACAGTGTGCAGGAGCAGCCAAAAAAGCTAAAGCTATCCTAAATTGCATTAACACAGGGATACAATCTAGATCAAGTGAAGTACTAATACCACTCTATAAAGCCTTAGCTAGACTGTACCAGTTTTGGTCATCACACTATTTTAAAAGATACTGAGATTCTAGAAAAAGGCAGAAGAGAGCAACCAGGATGATCAGGGGACTGCAGACAAAAACATATGAAGAGTGGTTGCAGGAACAGGGTATGGACAGTCTATTGAAGAGAAGTACCAGGGGAGACATGATAGCAATGTTCCAATATTTGAGAGGAGGGGATCAAGCACCTCCAAAGCACCTGAAGGCCAGACAAGGAACAATGGTGGGAAACTGATCAAGGAGAGATTCAACCTAGAAATAAGGAGGAATTTTCTGATAGTGAGAACAATTAACCAATGGAACAGAACTTAACTTTGGGAGTTGTGGGAGCTTCATCACTTGAGACTTTCAAGAAGAGATTGGACTGCCATTTGTCAGAAATGGTATAGGGTCTCCTGCTTGATCGGGGGTTGTTAATCTGATATAATCATTGGAAATAAAACTCAGGGGGGAAATCCCAGGCTACCAAGCAACAATGCAAATTTTAAAGATGTTTGGTTGAGAAAGAAGATTCAGTCCTCCCTCCACAAAAAGCCTGTGACTAGACCATAGACCTAATCAAGAAAAACAGGTGTTTTCTGCTTACCAACTAAGCAATAAAGCCATTCTGTATCCTTGTTGCCATTGTCATAAGAGCCACGATGGCACAGAAGTTAGAGTGCAGTGTTGCAAGCTGCTTCTGCTGATCACCGGCTGCCAGCAATTTTGCAGTTCGAATCTCACCAGACCCAAGATTAGACTCAGCCTTCCATCCTTCCGAGGTGGGTAAAATGAGGACCTAGATTGTTGGGGGCAATATGCTTATTCTCTGTAAACCGCTTAGAGAGGATTATAAAGCACTGTGAAGCGATATATAGTCTAAATCAGTGATGGGCTCCTACGGGAATGTTCAGGAATGCAGTTCCGGTAGCAAAATGTGGAGTTCCACCCCAGAGCACCCAATTTGTACTGAAAGGTGTTGAAACAAAATGCATAAGCCACACCCACAGTGTAGTAGTAAAGATTTTGGTGGCCCATCACTGGTCTAAATGCTAACACTATTGCTTTTACATCTCTACCCATCCCCGCTGCTCATCTCCTTCTTCCTTTCCATTCTTTGCCAGTTGGATACTGCCTTATTTACTTATTTAATTTATTTATTTGTTTTGTCATGTGCATATTGGTTGTATACAAAGATACAATATTTATATGCATGATAGCAGTAAAAGAGAAACATTAGGACAGGGGACGGAAGGCACTCTGGTGCACTTAGGAAGGCACTCTGGTAACCTCTTAGGAATCAAGAGACGTCAACAGTGGAGAGTCTAAGGGTAAAGTTTTGGAGGTTAGGTGATGATACTACAGAGTCTGGTAGTGCGTTCCATGCATCAACTACTCGGCTGTTAAAGTAGTATTTTCTGCAGTCAGGTTTAGAGTGATTTACTTTAAGTATGTATCTGTTATGTGCTCGAGCTGAAGTAGTCGTTGACAGGAAGGACGTTGTAGCAGGTGAATTTATGGGCTATGCTTAGGTCGTGTTTAAGATGACGTACTTCTAAGGTTTCTAAACCTAGGATTGTAAGTCTAGTTGCGTAGGGTATTCTGTTACAAGTGAAGTTTTTCTAATTTCCTATTCACTTCAAAAGTGAAGGGCAGATTTTCAAAGAGCTATGGAGTTACAGGGATGGGAGCCTTCAATTAATCTCGACCTCTCTTGGGAGACAATGGGAGCCCTTAGCAAGAGACTTCCAAAGTGCCAGTGCTCAGCCCAGCCCCTTCCTCCCTGGTGTGTTGTAGGAGGAGGTTGCAAGCAATTCTTTTTTAAAAGTATTCCAGCTGAGTTCATGACTTCTTCCATCTCCTTGCCTTCTTATTTTTATTCTTTTCTTCTGGGATTGTTATTAAAATGATTCAGAGGTTTATGATGTTTTATTTACATTTAGCTTTTTTCTGTTTGATGTACCCTGGATGTTTAATGTTTTAGATCATGAAAGCTGCAAATTGCCTTTGGATTGTAGCAGAATTTAAGTGTGATAGAGAGATTATGAATAGACCCTATGAGCTCATGACACCTGCCTTCTTTCCCAAGACAGACCCCACCTTCACACCCACTGAGCTCAGTCCTTTCCAGACTCTTTGGAGGTTAAGTCTCTTGTTCATTTTCTCTCTAAATAAATTTGGTATTTTCATCAAAACTTGGGATTCACTTTTCTCTTCTTTGTAGGTGGTCCTTGGATAGCAAAGATGAAGAATAGGCTCAAAATGGGAATTTTGTTCTTGTGTTTAGGGCTAAAGTTAGTTTTCTCTCTGTTTAAACGGAGGCAGTTTTTAGCTCCCTCTTTTGCAAACTGCTACTGAGATCTTATCAGAGTGCTCTTTACAGAGACAATTGTTAAAAAATAGGAAAAAATTCATACAGTTAAGAATCTTTTGTGAAAATGTTGCAACTTCAGAAACAGACGGGCTCCTCAGAGACCCCTCTCTTCATCTTGAGATATCAGATAGAAGAAGAAGGTTCAAGTGAGGATCTTTGAAGAGCTGAAAACCTGGACTGGGACTTTATCAAGAGTGAGATATTGGAAGTCAGGAGGATGCTGGATTGAAAGTTCAGCCAAATAAAATCAATGCTCAGAAGAGGTGGTAGGCCAGGTCCAGCCGAGCACTTAGACCCAGGAAGACAAATCATGAACTGAAGAAGGTCATGCATCAAGGCCAACACTGGAAAAGCAGATGTCACACATAGAGCTATCTATAGGAGAGCTTGCCTGCATTTTCCTCCATCTTGCACGCATGCAAACACATGAGCTCCTCCTAGCACAGGGATAGGCAAAGTTGGCTCTTCTATGACTTCTAGACTTCAACTCCCAGAATTCCTGAGCTAATCATGCCACCTCAGGAAATCTGGGAGTTGAAGTCCACATGTCATAGAAGAGCCAACTTTGTCTACCCCTGTCCTAGCATGTTAAACATGTGGCTAAAATTTGACAGCACGTCGATTGAAAAGTCAGCTGTGTAATTTGATTCTGGTCTCAGGCTATATATTTCTTTGTTTTTACTGCTTTTGTGAGCTACTTACAACGGAAGGAAGGAAGGAAGGAAGGAAGGAAGGAAGGAAGGAAGGAAGGAAGGAAGGAAGGATCTTGACTTATTTTTCTAACAACCTAACAACCTTGGGAAATCCTTGGGAGGACAAAATATATTCACTAATGGTTTTGATCTGACAGTGAGTTTGTATGCATGGCAAAACAATATTTTCATTTCAGCTCTCCTAATCTCTCAGTCTGGCCATATTCTTCTTTTTCTTTTTTTGTACTTCAAAGAAAAAATTTCAGGAATTGCCCACCTCAATCTCCCTGTATAACATCTCCACAGTAGACAGCCCTTATTTTAAATGACCTTATCGTGTAGCTTTTGTAGATAGGCAGAGCCCTCATTATTTCAAACAGCTTCATAGCAATTCCAATTCCAATTACTGGACCACATACTCTCTGAGATTTCAAAACAGAATTCAGAAAGGAGTTCTTTTAAGACCAGCCAAGTTATGATACTGCTCTTAATCTTTCCCAGTCAGCAGTGAGCTCATCTCCCATTACCTAGCAAGTCCAATAATCAAGAAAAGAGGAAGCCAAAACTGACATACATTTTTAAAGTCCTTCTCCCAAATAAAATAAAACTAGCAGGAAAAATCATACTAACTCCTGTCCCGAAGGTCCCTTTTTTCAGGAAGCTACTGGTCTTTCCTATTTTTCTTCGATGACCCTTCGCTTCTCATCCAAGACGCTTCTTCAGCTCTGAAGAACACACAAAACGAAAGCAAACATGTACTGGGATAACATATGTTCCAAAGAATAACCTCAACCCACCATCCATCCTTCTAATCAACTAATCAACTAATTAGTAATTAACACATTCCTGGAAAAGCGCATGACTTTGTGAGATCTCCCTGGTGATTAAAGTCATCATAAGACATACCACTCTGGTCCAGCAAATGATTTGGAGATACATTTTTGTTAGAATATTCATGACTGGGAAAGCCAGTGGTAACAAGTCATAGCAACTAAGTCAGCCAATGGGAGATAACCACTTCTGAGTCTGTGCAGAGGATTGAAACTGAAAGTTTAGGCTTAAGGCTGGGTGTGGCTCCCTCTCCACTCTGCTCTCTCCACTGTCCTGCTTTCCTGAAATGAAGCTAACTCCTGCTTGTGTTTACTTGAAGAAATAATCTGCTAATGGTACTGTAAATTCATCTGTTATTATGTTTATAAAGAACTTATTGAATCCAGTTAAATCAGTCGTGTGTGTTTCTAGTTTTGATTTTGTCTTTGTAGGGTTTTTTTTCATTGCTTTACTTGCTCTGACTGTTTCTTTCCAGCCCTAACCAGATACTAACAATGTTCCCAGCTCTTTTCGGCTTGCAAGATCTTTCTTTGTTACTCTCTGTAAAGAATGTTTTCCAAGCCCTAAGTCTTTTCAGGGTTTTTTCCATCGCTCTACTTGCTCCAAATGTTTCTTTCCATGATGTTCCCAGTTCTTACTGGCTTGCAAGCTCTTTCAATGTTACTCTCTCTGAATAAAGTTTTTTAAAGCCCTAGCCAGGGGATAAAATAATGTGCTGAAGCTGACCAGACTAAGTAAGGATGCTAGCCAGATGAATACCTGTTAAGCAGATTATTTTCCCTATTTTCCTCACCAAAAACTAAGTTGTGTCTTAAACACCGGTGCGTCTTATACTCTGAATAATACAGTATATGAAGTACTAAACACTCAGAAGCCAGGAGCCGAAGATGCACATGTGATGGGGCTAGTTGGCCTCTCCAGATTGTGGGGATCTTTGGCACAAGTCAGTCATTCTACTAATGCTCATCTTTCCCTTTAAATTTGCAGAGCACCTGCCCTGATTTGTTAGCTTTATTTATTCCTGGATGCATATTTCCCCCCCCCCCTCGTCCTCTATGAAGTAAAATACTCCCTACTCCCAACAATGACCCGGAGAGGTAAGTTGGGCTGGGAGACAGTTACTGGCCTAAAGGCATCCAGCGATCTTCCATGGCAGAGAAGAAACTTGAACATGAGTTTGTGGAAGGCATTTTTTTTGTTTTCTTTACTTCTACTAATAAAACTTTATTATGCTGGACCACCAATTAAGAAAATACACTTCTCTTACTTCGGTAAGAGGGATCTTAAAAAAACAAATTCTTGTCCTTAAAATGTTTGGTTTATACAATAATTAATCCCCGACCAATCATATCTTTATTTTGTTCATAGACCAAGCAAGTAATGCATACATTGTACGTGGTTAAACATGTTTAAGGAGGGAGATTTTAAACATAATGGCTTGCCTAAATGGGCGGATGTTTTTCTGCAGACACCCACACCAAACAAGCCCCATTGTGAGAATGTTGGTCTTTTGATCCAGGAAGTGCCAGGTGACATAGAATTCATGTGAGAATCTCAGAAAGTTTCCCAATGAAAGAGATTTCCGAAAGGAGATGAGGTCAAAGAGTGCAATGTAAAAATTACACACTGGCAAAAAGAATCCGAATACAAAATACAAACTTGGAGGAAACAAACTTGTAGATGACCGTCACTCTGTCAAAGACCTTGAAGTACTCATATCCAATGACCAAAGTGCCAGAGCCCAGCATAACAACATTGCCAAAAAAGCACTAAGAGTTTTTAATCTAATCTTACGTAGCTTGTTCTTTGGCAATATTACACTGTTAACCAGAGCTTACCAAATATTTATTAGAACAATTCTGGAATACAGCTCACCTATCTGGAGTTGCATATCCAACATTAATACAATCAAGAGAGTCCAAAAACATTTCACAAGAAGAATCCCTCACTTCTCTGCTCGCAACAGAATTCCTTATTCCACCAGACTTGAAATACTGGGATTAGACCATTTACAATGACATTGCCTCTGATCTGATCTAAGTGTAGTTTATAAAATCATATACCAAAATGTCCTTCAACTGCAGCACGTAATAGATTCAAGTTAAATGTAAACTGCTCGAAATTCAACTGCAGAAAATATAACTTCAGCAACATAGTGATCAACACCTGGCATGCACTACCTGACTCTGTGGTTTCTTCCCCAAACCTCAAAAACTTTAACCTTAGATTGTCTACAGTTGACCTGTCTCCATTTCTAAGAGGTCTGTAAGCGCATAAGTGCACCATACCTGTCCTACTGTCCTATTGTAAAAATATGTGCCCTGTGTTTTCTTTCATACTTAAAGCACCCTTCACACAAAGTCAACTGGGGCTGTTGGTTGAGCAAGTCTGGCTCTTCTCCATCACTCACTGGACACCACCACCACCACCACTCCTGATGTCGAGAAAGGTCTGCCTGGTGTGAAACCAAAGAGAAAAATGGAACTGATCTGAACTAATTTCAGCAGCACCACAATCGGCATAGGGAAATGTCAGAAAAAACCTCCAACCTTTGTCTCCCCTTTATTCCTAGTATGTCCCTACAGTTCCAAGAAGGCCCAACACCTATTTGTGATGCTGAGGACACAGGTAAATCTCTAAGTTGCCTCCAAGTTCTCGGAGAGGGGCAGCATACAAATCTAATTAATTATTATTATTATTATTATTATTATTATTATTATTATTATTATTATCATCTGTGTAAAATAATGCAAATGACCAGATGTCTGCAAGGACTATAAACCTTTCCCTTCCCTACCATCCAGCCAGAGCTGAAGAAGCTTCTTGGGTGAGAAGCAAAATGCCTTCAAAGAAAAACGAGAAAGTCCAGTTATCCCTTGGACAGCTATGACCTGGATGACTGAAAATCTCCATAGATATACCTGAGGATAGAGGCTCCCAGGCTATGGCAAAGTTGAAAACAGCATTTTTCAAACTATGTTCATTTTAAGGTGGGTGGCATAGTTCCCTCTAAGCTGAGCAGTGAGCAATCGCTCACTTAAAAATCATCATCAACTCAGAGTTTTCCAAACCTGCCCAGAAGCCGAGAGGGAAAGAGTGAGAGGGAAGGAGAGAGAGAGGAAGAGAGAGAAACAGATAGAAAAAAGAGAGGAAGGGAAAGAGAAAGAAAAAGAATGGTAGTAAGGAAGAGAGAAAGAAAATCAAAATCTAGTTTGAAACTAGCTCAACTATTTAAGTGGCATTTTGATATTGATAGAGTTGCCCTATTATGAGCTCACTGTTATAGACACACAGTACAGTATTTTATTTTGAAATTCTCTGAGGCAAAACAGGGTGGGTTTTTTATTTATTTGTTTGTTTGTTTGTTTATTATTTCTGTGCCGCCCAGTCCCAAAGGGACTGCCGCTCAGACACTATACTTTTCCGCCCACCCCCCAAAAAAATTAGAGGGAACACTGGTGGGTGGAGTTCAATTCCCAGAATTCCTCAGCCAGCAGGCTTTAAAATGGATAATCTTCAACTTCTATAATTCCAAAATTTTCTGTTCCATATACAGTAATCCCTCGCTACTCCACGGTTCATCTTTTGCGGATTCGCTATTTCACGGGTTTTCAAAGGGGGCTTAAATCCATTAAATCCATTAAAAATTTTAAATCCATTAAAAATTCATAAAATTCTTCTACAATACTACTGTACTCTATTAAAGAAACTGGTAGGATATCACATGTAGTTCCAGCTGAGAAACATTATAGAATGACTGTTTAATGCAAAGGGTGGGTTTTAAAAGTCCAAATACTCGTTAAATACATTAAAAAATATCTTTCCTGTACTTCACAGAAATTCATTTTTCACGGGTGGTCTTGGAACGCATCCTTCGCAAAAAAATGAGGGATCACTTTACAAATCTCCCTCAACCCAGAATTATTCCTATTAGGGATCTTTAAATCTCAAATAATGAAACAGGACAGATATCTGTTCATACACATAACCACTGCTGCTAGACTTGCCTATGCTCAACTATGGAAAATAGACAAAATACACTCAACATTAAATTTAGTTAATAAAATACATGAGGTAGCAGAAATGATCAAATTAACTTTAGAATTACAGGACAAAGATGATACGGAATTTTATAAAACATGGGACAAGTGGTACGCCTGGTCAAAACAAAAGAAATATCTAAATACTTAACTCTCACAAATTATTACCCATTATTTACAAGAAACATCAAAATTCAAATGTGTAATCTTAAAATCCATTACTAAACAAAAGTATAGAACAATAATCTTACGTTATCAAACAGACTAATAATTAATCTAAAGGCTGTGTAAAATATAAAATCTATATAAATGTCTTTATAAGTTTGAGATATATATATATATATATATATATATATATATATATATATATATATATATATATATATATAATTCCTGTGTGCTGCTTGTCCTTTGAAAAACAAATCACTCCTCCTTTCCCTATGACAGCCCTTCAAGTATTGGAAGATGGCTATCCTGTCACTCCTAAGCCTAATGTATTGAGCTGCATTGCCATTCCTCGATGGCACAGTGCTTAGAACTTAAGCCACACTATGAACTCAACTTAAGCCACACTATGAACCACCAAAATAATACAACACCAAAATTCAATTTCAAAAAAGCAAACTACGAACTCATTGAAGCCCACCTCTCAACATTAAACTGGAAAACTCTATTCTCTGAATGCTACACTGCTGATGACCTCTGCAACACATTCCTACTTGAAATGAAAATTATCATCAGACTGCATGTACCTCTAACATGTACCATAAACAAAAAAAAATAACCTCCCCATCTCAATAAGAAAATTACAAACAAGAAAAAAATCTCTCTGGAGGAAAAACAAAAAAGGACAAGTTTCCAACTTCAAAAGCCGATATAAAAGCATTTGCAATCAAATAAAAGCAGAATGCCTTAACTACTACAGCAAACAAGAGGAAAACCTCCTATGCACCAAATCTAATAGAGCTTTCTACAACTTTGTCAACAATAAACTCAAAGACTCTAGACCTATCCCACCTCTCAAAGGACCCAACAACAAAGAATACCATGATGATTCATCCAAACCTCCTCAACTCTTTCTTTGGCTCTGTCTCTGTTAACAGCAATGGCTCATCCCCCAATTTCATCAATCGCACCTAAAACTCCCTCAATGACTTAACCCGAGTAGACCACTGAAGACCGAGTTGAAAAAGCATTACGTGACCTTAAGCCTTCTCTATCAGTCGGACCAGATGGTCTATGTGCTTATTTCCTAAAAAAGCTCTCTTCTGCCATAGCTGAACCACTAAGCATAATTTTTGAAAAATCCTTCAGAACCAGCACACTTCCTAAGCTATGGTCAAAAGCAATGGTCATCCCCATCTTCAAAAAAGGAGACCCCTCTCTTGTTAATAATTACAGACCAATTTCACTATGCTGCATCCCATGCAAAGTCATGGAATCAATTATAAACAAATCAATTACTCTCCATCTAGAAACTAATGATTTGCTCTCTAACAAACAATTTGGTTTCAGAAAAAAACTATCCTGCAACCTGCAGCTCCTCCACTGCAAAAATATATGGACAACTCATCTAGATCAATGGAAATCTACAGATGCAATTTATATTGACTTCTGCAAAGTCTTTGACTCAGTAGTCCACAACAAACTACTCCTAAAACTCAAATCCTATGGCATCTCAGGATCCCTCCATAGCTGGATTACAGCATTCCTATCAAACAGACAACAAGTGGTCAAAATAGGAAGCACCATATTCACCCCCGTCCCAGTTAAAAGTGGTGTTCCCCAAGGTAGTGTTCTGGGACCAACACTCTTCATTCTCTACACATCAATGACCTTTGCGATTACATCACAAGCAACTGTGTCCTCTTCGCCGACGATGTAAAACTCTTCAACACCACCGATAACACAACTACTCTCCAAAAAGACGTTGATGCTGTTTCTGAGTGGTCTAACACATGGCAACTCCAAATCTCAACTAGCAAATGCTCTGTCCTACACATTGGGAAGAAGAATCTGAACTCCAAATACGAACTGAATAATCAAATTATCACAGATAATCCTCACTCGGTTAAAGACCTTGGTATACTAATAACAAAAGATTTAAGTGCCAAAGCCCACTGCAACAATATAGCCAAGAAGGCTTCAAGAGTTGTAAACCTAATCCTACGTAGCTTCTGCTCTGGCAATCTCACACTACTTACCAGAGCTTACAAAACTTTTACCAGACCCATCCTCGAATGCAGCTCATCTGTTTGGAACCCATATCGCATCTCAGACATTAACACCCTTGAAACTGTCCAAAGATACTTCACAAGAAGAGCCCTTCACTCCTCCACTCGAAATAGAATACCCTATGAGACTAGACTTTCAATCCTGGGCCTAGAAAGTTTAGAACTAAGACGCCTTAAACAAGATCTAAGTATTGCTCACAAGATCATATGCTGCAACGTCCTGCCTGTCAGTGACTACTTCAGCTTCAACCACAACAACACAAGAGCACACAACAGATTTAAACTTAATATTAACTTGACTGTAAAAAATATGATTTCAGCAACCGAGTTGTCGAAGCGTGGAACTCATTACTGGACTCCATAGTATCATCCCCAAACCCCCAACACTTTACCCTTAGATTATCTACGGTTGACCTATCCAGATTCCTAAGAGGTCAGTAAGGGGCGAGTACAAGTGCACTAGAGTGCCTTCCGTCCCCTGTCCTATTGCTCTCGTATATCTCCTATACCTTTCTTCTATTCCTATATCTCTTCTTCTATTCTTTCATTGATATGTTCTATTACTATATCTCCTTTTCTATTATTTCTTAGATATATTTTACTATGAATATCTCCTCTATAACCTTCATCATGTATTTTACTATGTGTATATAGATATATACCCACTAAAACCCTCATTGTGTATTGGACAAAATAAATAAATAAATAAATAAATAAAATAAATAAATAAATAAAATAAAATAAATAAAATAAATAAATAAAATAAATAAAATAAATAAAATAAATAAAATAAATAAAATAAATAAAATAAATAAAATAAATAAAATAAATAAAATAAATAAAATAAATAAAATAAATAAAATAAATAAAATAAATAAAATAAATAAAATAAATAAAATAAATAAAATAAATAAATAAATAGAATGCAGTACTGCAAGGTACTTCTGCTGATCACCGGCTGCCAGCAGTTTGGGAGATTGAATCACAAGATTGACTCAAGGTTGACTCAGCCTTCCATCCTTCCAAGGTCAGTAAAATGAGGACCCAGATTGTTGGGGGCAAGATGCTGACTCTCTGTAAACCGCTTAGAGAGGGTTGTAAAGCATTGTGAAGTGGTATATAAGTCTAAATGCTAAATTCTTCATACAATTTATTCTGCAGATTCTTTATCATCTTTGTTGCTCCTCTCCTTTTTGTATCATAGCAACCAGAAATGGATGCAGTATTCCAAGTGTGGCCTCACATGGCACTGGAGGCTAAATGGCATGAACAATTGCAGCAGCTAGATATGTCTGCTCTAATGAAGAAAAGGATCAGGGATGACACAGAACATATTGGAAGGAAATCATCTAGTCCAGTGATGTGAACCTATGGCAGGGTGTCACAGGTGGCACATGAAGCCATATCTGCTGACACGCAAGCTGTTGCCCTAGCTCAGCTCCAATGTGCTTGTGGGTGCCGGCCAGCTGTTTTTGGGCTTGCACAGAGGCTCTGGAAGGGCAATTTTGGCTTCCAGAGTGCCTCTGGGGGGATGGGGGAGGGCATTTTACCCTTCCCCATCTCCAGGGAAGCCTTTGGAGCTTGGGGAGGATGAAACACGAGCCTACTGGGCCCACCAGAAGTTGGGAAACAGGCCATTTCCGGCCTCCAGAGAGCCTCCAGAGGAAGCTGTTTTTGTCTTCACCAGGCATTGAATTATGAGTGTGGGCACTCGGGGATGCGCAATAGAGCATGCCCATGCTCTTTCGGCACCCGAGGGAAAAAAGGTTCTCCATCACTGTTCTAGTCCATCCTTAGCCTAGCTCAAACAGGAGGCCCTATATCAGTGATGGTGAACCTTTTTTTCCTTGGTTGCTGAAAGAGTGTGCGCCTGCGATATCAGGCATGTTTGAGTGCCCACACCCATAATTCAATGCCTGGGGGAACAAAAACTGCCTCCCCTGCTCCCTAGAGGCCCCTTAGAGGCCGGAAATGATCTGTTTCCCAACCTCTGGTGGGTCCAGAGTCAGCCTATTTCACTGACCTTGGAAGGATGGAAGGCTGAGTCAACCTTGAGCTAGTGGGACTTGAACTGCCAAACTGAAATAGCAGTCAGCAAAAATAACCTGCAGTACTATTGTCTAACCACTGCACCATTACGGCTAATTCCAATACTTTAGGAGCTGCCACAGAGAAGAAGGGGTGAACCTATTCTCTATACCTTAGAGCAGGACAGGAGGTACTGGATGGAAGATCATCAAAGAGATCCAACCAAGAATTAAGACAGTGAGAACAATTAATTAGTAGAATGGCGTGCTTTCAGAAGTTGTGGTGTTCCATCACTGGAGATGCTTAAAAAGAGATCAGGCAGCCAATCTCCTGATAGAACAGGTTGGGCTAGAAAACCTCCAAGGTCCCTTCCAACGCTTTCATTCTGTTCCACCTTTCCCAAGGCTTCAAATGAAGCCATATTTCCTTTGCTGAGACAACACTTTTTGCATCTCAATTAGAGAGACAGTTGGGAACTGTCCAAGGTGCTGCCTGATGTTTACTGGTGCTTGTTTTGATGTATATATTTCCCTGCTGGCAAATATATTGATCTATTTGGTTGCATTTAGATTTGCTTGAATTTGAAAACCTTACAATACTGTATGTTATTTAGAAAAGCTGCTATGGCTCATTTCTAAATTACTGGTATCGTAAAATAAGAATAAGGCAAGGATTGCATCATTAAATGAGTGCAGAATTCAGATGTGTAAATAAATGTGCAATAAGGGGAATTTCAGTGGAAGAAGATTATTAAATTTCTCCCAAATGTTAGAAAAATCAGTATGTGATCTTCTTTGCTGACTCTGACTTTTTTCTCTGTTGCTATATTATCCCAGTCCTTATTGCTAAAAGTGATTATTTATTTTCTAAAAGTTGCTGGAAATGCAGAGATCAGATCAGATTATGTTTTCATCTTCAATAATATATAAAGCTCAAAAATTTTGGAAAATAATTCATGTCAGAAAAAACCAAGAATAAACATTGAATTCCCATATCAACCTACAATATTTTTTACTAAACTTTAAAAAAATGTATTTTCTGGCACCGAATATTGCATTAACTTTATACATACGGTATTAAATATCTTCATTGGAAAGGACTCTAAATGTAACCCAGGCATTCAGCTCCTCACATTTACTCACATTCTATTTGTTTGGAAAATCATTGCAAGTAATCACAACAGTTTGCAGTTACAATAGTGATGAAGAGTGTTGTTTTGCAACTGTTTCTTGAAGCAACCTTCACAGGTCTATAAAACAAAGGAAGTAAGATTATATAATATTCCTGGTTTAATTTCATTTAAAAATCGAACTGCTGGCTCTAATTGTGTTTGCTAAATAAGGATTTATCCATACAGTCCCATTTTACACTGGTTTGAATTTTCTTTTCTAAAACTCATGATCTGAGATTATAATTCAAACAATGTAATAATTCTCAAGGAGAAAATCCCAATAATTTAAATGCTAAAAAATAATCACTTATCTTTTTAGAAAAAATTTAATCAATGAACTTACTAGACTTTAATTGAATTAAATATAATTAAAACAACTAAAAATCTAAAATATTTGGCACTCTAATCCTAATCCTTGACATGAGTGATGTCAAGTTGGCCACACCCACCCAGTCACATGATCACCCAGTCACATACCACCCAGTCACATGACCACAAACCCACTCCCATCCAGTCATGTGACTTCCAAACAGCTCCCATCCAGCCACATGACCATGAAGCCATGTCCACTGTCACATGACCATCAAGCCATGACTACAAAATAAGCCACGCCCACAGAGTGGAAGGAAGAAAACTTTGAACCCACCTCTGTTCCTGACCAACTTAGTTGAGAATTTTTGCATCCAAAAGATAGAGGAGGGAGCTAAAACTGAATTAAAATTCCAAACGGCAATAATTTGGCCCCGGTAAATCAAAAAGACTGGCAAAACACTTACATAAAAGGTCAGACCAGAATGACCACACATAAATTGATTTGTGTCATCCAACTCTCTTCATTATCAACCACCCAAAGCATCCAACTTTGATTGCTCAGCTGTAAATTTGGAGGATTTCTTAATTCCCATTGTCATTCCTCTGGCAATTTTTTGAATTTCTTCTTATATAAATCTATTACCCGCTTCCCCCATCCTTAATAGCCAAAATATGTTTCTCATCAGAGCAAATGTGAGGTTGAATTTTTAGATAGCAACTGCAACCCCATAATAATCCCTTTACACAAGTTTAGCTTCTATTAAGACAATCCTAAAAAGGGAGGTGGGTTGTTGTTGGGGCCGGGGCTGCCATACTTTTCCTTTATTTTAATTTACTCTTTTATACTGAGACATTCAGAATTTTTGGCTTTTTGTTTTGTTTTGCTTTGTCATTTGTGATTTTATCAAGTCATTACTTATTTTACTGTCTTTTTAATGGCATTTTACAATTTGTGGCTTTTATATTTCATTTCCAAGTTAAAATTTAAAACTTTCTTGCTCAAGCTGCTTTATAGAAGAAATTTCAGTGTCCTGCAACTTTGCATTTTAACTTGTTCCCTTATGTTGTGGTTGGCTTCAGGCCAGCTTCTTTGGCTGTTGATTTTGACGCAGAGGAGTGGGAGCCATCTGCTCACAGAAGACCTGTCTGGCTGGAGGACGAATCAGACAGTGAACCAGAAGGAGAGGCAGGGAGGGAAGTGGAGCAGGAAAGGACTGGAGAGACTGGAGTCAGTCAGATCCCCAGCCAGAGGTTCATCTGAATCAGAAGGGGAAGAGATAATGAACAACCCTATTCTGAATGCTCGGGTCAGGAGAATGCTGGGAAGATAAGAGCAGCTGCGCAAACGCAGAAACAGATTATAGGGCACAGGTTGTCAGAATTAATGACGCTGCTGCAACCTTGAAAAAGGGGAGGGTTGCAGAGGCCTGTATGAGAATCTATCATTCAGTTTTGAAGAAAGTTTGATGAATTGTGGTTCCATGTTTGCTGTGGATTTTTGGACATTCTGACATTTAAGATGTGAGTTATTTCTGACTGACGTAAGCCACAAAGGCTTCTGTACTGACTGGAGTAATTAACTCTGACCTTTTGAACTCTTAAACTAACATTGCTCTGAAACTACATGGCTTACAGTTTTGTGAATATAAAGAACAAGCTTGCTTTATTTTTACAAGCTTGCCTCTGTCTGTGTGTGTGTGTGTGTGTGTGTGTGTGTGTTTGATTAATTACTTCATTCCTGGGTGGCCTGCAGCCAGGCAGAACACCTTATTTTTTCTCTTTTAAATAATTTTAAATATAAAATTAAATATTAATTTATAATTCTACATTGGTTATATCAAGTATATTTTTTTTCTTTTACCAAAAAGAAATATTATTTCCTTATTTTTATATTCCTACTCTATTCTCTTCTCTTCTATTTTCTCTTCTAATTTTTATTCTATTCTATTCTTTTATATTCTATTACATATATTCTATTCTATTCTTTTATATTCTATTACATATATTCTATTCTATCCTATTCTATATTCTATTACATATTTTCAATTCTATTCTAATTTCTATATTCCTACTCTACCCTGTTCTATATTCCATTACCTATATTCTATTCTATTCTATATTCTATTCTATATATTCTATCCCATCCTATTATATTGTAACATTCTACTATATTTTCTATTCTAGTCTAATTTTCTTTTCTATTCTATATTACCTATACAGTGATACCTCGTCATACAAACGCCTCGTCATACAAACTTTTCGAGATACAAACCTGGGGTTTAAGATTTTTTTGCCTCTTCTTACAAACTATTTTCACCTTACAAACCCACCGCCACCGTTGGGATACCCCGCCTCCGGACTTCCGTTGCCACCAAAGCACCCGTTTTTGCGCTGCTGGGATTCCCCTGAGGCTCCCCTCCATGGGAAACCACCACCTCCAGACTTCCGTGTTTTTGTGATGCTGCAGGGGAATCCCAGCAGCGCAAAAATGGGCACTTCGCTGGCAACGGAAGTCCAGAGGTGGGGTTTCCCATGGAGGGGAGCCTCAGGGAAATCCCAGCAGTGCAAAAACAGGCGCTTCAGCTGGCAAAAGGGGTGAATTTTGGGCTTGCACGCATTAATCGCTTTTCCATTGATTCCTATGGGAAACATTGTTTCATCTTACAAACTTTTCACCTTAAGAACCCCGTCCCGGAACCAATTAAGTTTGTAAGACAAGGTATCACTGTATTCTATTCTACCCTATTCTATTCTAATATTCTATTCTATTTTCTATTCTATTCTAATATTCTATTCTATCCTATTCTATTGCAATGTTCTATTCTATTTTCTATCCCATTGCATACCATGTCTAGATGTGATTTGCCAGGGGTGCTCCCAGAGACAAGGCTTGGGATGAACTCTGCCAGGCAACGCAATCCTGTTTTTTCCCCCCACATGATTTTTTCCTGACTTTTAAACATTTTAATAGTTTGCTTTCGCCCCCCCCCCCCCATTTATTCCGGTTTTTTCACGAATTCCCTGATAATTGCCTGATATTTCCAAACTGCTGATTTCCCTGATAATTCCGATTTCCCTGTTTTCCAGGTTTGCTGGACATCCTGTTTTATTGATGTTTTTAAACTGCTTTTTACTTGTATTGTATTTATAACAATACAAACGTATAAACCATATTTATAAACATTGGAGTCCGTTTCGGAGTGAGCGGCATATAAATGCAATAAAAAATGAACAAATAAACAAACAAACAAATAAATAAAATGGTGGCTTATTTCCAGGTCGGAGCAAACATGGTTTACAGCTCTGGGCTCTGCCTGCATTTATCCCCCCTCCCATTTCTGCAGAGATTCTCCTCACTCGGATGCCACCTGTGCACCTAACGCGCCCTCCCCGACGTGTAACCCCAGCCGTAGGCCTCCTTGGGCCTGCCGGCTTCCTCGGGCCACTCCGCCCGGCGCTTAGAAGGAAACTTCCCTACCGGGCGACCTTCGTCCCACATGCGGAGCTTCGCCGCCTCACAAACCACCGACCCGCTGACAGGATTGGCTGGGGGGGGACCGGGGCGGAGAGGGCCCGGCTGAACCAATGAGCGACAGCGCCGCCTAGCGGCCGAGCGGGGAATGGCCCCGCCGCGGCTCCGGCGCCCCTCGGAAAAGGCTGGCCGCGCGGCCGGAGGGTCTCCGCCGCTCCCCGCGAACGGCGGCTGTGGGAGCTGCGGGCTCCCGACGCCGCCGGAGCCAGGATGCCTCCTCGGTTGCCGACGGGACCTGCCACCGCTCGGCCCCGGCGAGTGAGCCCAAAGCAGCCCGGTCTTCCCGCCCAGGAGTCGCGTAGTCCGCCGCCCCCCCGCCCACGAGGCGGCTTCGGGGCAGGAGCAGAGCCACGGCCGGGAGCCGCTCCTTCCCCCCTGCGCCGGCCGGGCAGCCCTCCTTCCTCCCCCCCCCCCTCCAGAGCCGGCGCGGGGGCGGGGGTGGGCGAGGTGGGGCTTGGCGGGCCGGGCGCCCCGCTTATATAAGGGCCCCTCCGGCTGGGGCGCTGGGAGAGCGAGCGAGGGAGTGAGCGAGCGCGACGCTACGATGCCGGCCGCAGCCAGGGCGGCCCGGGGACGGCCAGCGCGTGGAGCGCCGTCGCGGGCCGCCTGAGCGCTTCCCATGGGCGAGGTGGGCGGCTTCCTGGGCTCCCTGGAGCTGCACGGCTTCTCGGCCTCCCTCGGGGCCGCGCCGCTGCCGGACTCGCCGGGTTTCCTGACGGAGCGGCTGGGCCAGATCGAAGGGCGGCTCCAGCGGGGCTCGCCCACCGACTTCGCCCACCTGAGGGGCATCCTGCGCCGGAGGCAGCTCTACTGCCGCATGGGCTTCCACCTGGAGCTCTTCCCCAACGGCACCGTGCGCGGCACCCGCCAGGACCACAGCCGCTTCGGTAAGCCCGACGGACGCGGGCTCGGCGCTCCTTCACCCGGCGCGCTTTCCCTCCCACCCCGGCAAGCCTCCCACCTCGCGGAACGGCCGGGAGCGCCTGAGGCGCGGCGGCCGTCGAGCTCCTTCCCGGCGTTGTCGAGGCGCCCCGGACTCGCCCTCCTTCCCCCGAAGAGCGGGACGCGCCGGGAAGGAGCCGCAAAGGCCGCCCCGAGAGCCGCCGAAGCGGCAGGTGCTTCGATTGGGGGGGGGGGAGCTGTCGGGCCGGACGCCAAGCGGGGCGCAGCGCAGCGCTTTTCTCTCTCTCCCGGAAGTTTTCGAGGTTCGGAGGCGGCGGGGTTCGGGCTCCCTAGGCCACCCGTCCGTCCCCCGAAGGCCTTGCTGGACCGCGGAAGACGGGGGGACCGCGGTTGTCCCGGGGCTGATGTGGGGCTTCCCGAAGAGCAGAGAGGAGGGCCCGGCAAGCGCCGGCGGTGGCTGTCCGAGTCCCCTGGGAGTGAACGGGCCGGACTGCCCTCGGCCCGCCTGACGGGTAGTTCTGCCCGGCAACACAGTCTGCTTTATTTACGAGGGCTACAAGGTTGCTTTCAACAAAGCCCCCCCCCCCCCCAGCTCAGTCTTTGCTTGGCTGAGGGAAAAGGCCCTTCTGGACCAGAGTCGCCCCCCTCCCCCAGTAAGATTACCTGGGCTGGGCTGGTGTTTATGGGAGTGTGGGTGTTTTCACCCAGTTCTTTCTCACCAGGCAATTTCAGAACAAGAAATTCACACAGAAAGATTGAGAGAGTGGGGGGAGGGAGAGAGAAAAGGAGAGGGGGGGAGAGGGAGAGGGGGAAGAAAGGAGAGGAGGGGGAGGGAGAGAGAAAGAGAGAGGGAGATGGGAGATGGGAGACGGAGGGAGAGAGAAAGGAGAGGAGATGGAGGTGGGAGGGAGGGAGGGAGAAAGAGGGAGGGGGAGAGGGATGGGAGAGAAAGGGAGATGGAGGGAGGTAGAAAGGGAGGGGTGAGACAGGAGAGTGAGGGAGAGAGGAGGAGAGAGGACGCAGAGGGGAGAGGGAGGGAGGGAGAAAGAGGGGGAGAGGGAGGGGTGAGACAGGAGAGGGAGGAAAAAAGGAGGGGGAGGGAAAGGGGGAAGAAAGGAGGGAGAGAAGAAGGGAGGGGGAGGGGGAGAAAAAGAGAGGGAGAGGGAGGGACAGAGAGAAAGTGAAGAAATAGTGTGCGTAAACAGTGCCTAAAAAAGAGTGGCTAAAAGCAAAGCTTCAGATAGCCATACTTCAGTTCAGCAACTGAGCTCAGGATGCCTTTGCTCTGAGGTCTCCTTTCCTTTCCTTGTTCCAGGAGGGGGGGCATCACTTTTGACCTGAGTGGGGTTTTCCTGAAGGAAAAGAGTGGGTGGACGAGGCCCTAGTGGCTCCTCAGCTGTGCGGGCTCACAAAACAGACCCACGCAGGCAGGGTTTAAAACACGTGTTTAGGGAGGAAGGAAAAGGTTTCTGCCTTCAGCCTGTGCAAAAAGCTGTGGAGGGAGGAGGGAGGACAGTGGCCTCCCCCTCCCCCCAGAACCAGGAGTTAGGGGTGGGATACCCGCAAGTCGCTTCCCCTTCCTTTTGGTTTAAAAGGCAGCAGCTGTGCCCGTTTGCTGCAGACAGGCAGGGTCAAGATGGGCTGTTAACTTGAACTCCCCGCCTGATAAAATTTTAGCATTCCGCAAGTGTTTCAGCTGCTGGTATCAAGCTAAGCAGGGGAGAACCACTTCTGATTTTAAATATTATGAATTCCTGCTTCTTCTAAAGATAGGGTGATTTGTTGCAATTGGAGGAAGAGCTGGGGGCTTTGGTTAAAGTGGGGGGGGGGGGCAGAAGAGTAGATCAAAGGAAGGAGTATCAATTGCAGAAAGACTCCAGGTGTTCATTCTGGATTTTCTTGTAGGCCAAGCAGAGCAGACAAGACCACAGGAGATAACTTCAGCAGATCTTAATTACATCTAAGACTAAACTTGGTTTCAGATAAAGCAATGTTGTTTGCAAAGAACAGAGACCCCAATTTGGGAGTCGATGGATGTGATTGGAACTTGGAGAGAATGTTAGGGACAAAGTGGCAGCCTTGGGCATCGGTGGTCTACGAGCTGGAACGCTAAATTTTGCTCACTGCTGCGACTCATAGGTGCTTGCGGGGCTAGCGCAATTTTGCTTCTGCACCTGTGGAGGTGGCAAAATCACGCACGGAGCCTTGTTTCGGTGAGGGTTTTTTGCTTCCACGCATGCCGAAGCACGGGCGCACCTGCGGCTCCGTGCGCGACTTTGCTACCTCCACAGGTGCAGAAGCAAACTCGCGCTGGCCCTGCAAACACTTAAGAGCTGCGGCGGCGAGTGAAATTTAGCGATCCGGCTCGTAGCCCACCGCTGCCCAAGGCTGCCACTTTGTCCGTAACATTCTCTCCAAGAGGAAGATTGTCTCCCGTTTTATTGCCCAAAAAAACCTTTTGGATCCCCTTTTGGGAATCAAATGGATGATTAGAAATGCAGTAATGCCTGGGCTAGATGTTTTATGCCAGGCTAACTTCCTCTCGACCCCAACCTGAAGGAGTTTTCCTATTTTGATGTAATGGTAGACAAAACAATTCAAAGAAGATTGGCTAAATCCTTGCCATCTGTCTTGCCTTGTCCGGATCCAGCCATCTGTTAAGAAAAGGAAGTAGGTCAGGTGTTAGCATAGGCAATGTGACGCCTGCTTCTCCATGAAGGGTCTGGGAAGGGGACTCTTCAGCCAGGAAAGCAGGCTCAGAAACAACCAGACTGGCCTTTAGGCTGGTTGCCGCCGAGTGCTGAGTTCGGATTCTCTGTGGAGATGAACAGGTGTGCTTATAACAAAGAAGGAGAAGGAAAGGGAGGAGAAGGGGGAAGGAGGAGGAGAAGCCTGCAGAAAGATTCTTGCAAGGAGTTGCCTATTGGGCTAGCCCAGGGGTAGGCAAAGTTGGCTCTTCTATGATTTGTGGACTTCAATTCCCAGAATTCCTGAACCTATCATGCTAGCTCAGGAATTCTGGGAGTTGAAGTCCACATGTCATAGAAGAGCCAACTCTTGCCTACCGATGGATTATACCTTTTCTCATTGTGCTGAAGTTCGGACTTGAACTCATGATTTCTTGCTTCCTAGCCTAGTGCCTTAACCACTACTAGACCAAACTGGCTCATTAATTTTCTTTGATTGATTTCTGGAGATATTCTTGGCAGGCATCTGCATATAGTTTGGAAACTTAGGGGTTGTGGGGAAAGCCAATCTTGCAGAATGCCTTCTTAATGGCAGGATCCAAATGGCGGAAGGGTCCACCAACCAAGCCCAATTATTCATCCATTCTCCCAGCAGCTGGAAAGCCAGGGGGTGGGGGGGTTCAGGGGAATAGAGTACTTCTGTGTAGATGACAGTAGTGCAAACCCGGAACGGATTTAACACCCATTGCAACTGTTAAAGGAGAGACTTGAATGTCTCCTCGTTTTCAGGCAGCGTCATTCCTAGAGATTCGTTGCACTCAAGATGAGCGTCTCAGATTGTGACACTGGTCTGAACCTGTCAGCAAGACAACATGATATAGTTGATTGCCATCCAGGTGTAAATTTTGCTATTTTAAAATAGAACAGCTCCAGAACAACTTGGGAACAAAATCTATTCACGATTATCAATAGCAGTGGTCTTCAAACTTGAGCTATCCAAGTAACCCAGTGTGGAACCTATTAATATATCTTCTCATGTAATGCAAAAGAATGTTAAAATTACATTGCAATTACGTATTTTTCCAAGTATAAGACACACCTTAGATTTTGGGGAGGAAAATAGGGGAAATAATATTCATCTGGCTAGCGTCCTTAGCTTGGTCAGCTTCAGCATATTATTTATGGGTTAGGGATTTTAAAAAAAACTTGGTTAGGGATTTAAAAAAAAACTTATTCAGAGAGAGTAACAATGAAAGAGCTTGCAAGCCAGTAAGAGCTGGGAACATTGTTAGCACCTGGAAATAAACATTTGGAGCAAATAGAACAATAAAAAAAACCCTGCTAAGACTTAGGATTTGGAAAACATTCTTCCAGAGAGTAACAATGAAAAAGCTTGCAAGCTGGTAAGAGCTGGGAACATTGTTAGCACCTGTTTAGGGCTGGAAAGAAACCTATTTGGAGCAAGTTAGAGCAATGAAAAAGCCCTGCAAAGACTTAGGGCTTGGAGAACATTCTCCTTCACAGAGAGAAACAATGAAAGAGCCTGCAATGTAAGAGCTGGGAAGATCGTTAGCAGCTAGTTAGGGCTGGAGGGGTGGGGAGTTACATTCAGAGTATAAGACGCACCCAAATTATCAGCCTCTTTTAGGGAGGAAAATTGTGCGTCTTATACTCTGAAAAATATGATATGCATTTCATACCCTGTGAACACAAACAGAAAGGTTGAGCCCTGAATGGTTCTCCGGGAACCTTTCAGTTCTTCTGAATACTCTGAGTCTAAAGGAAGTCTTGGGGGAAAGGTGCTTTGGACCAGAGGTCTTCAAACTTGGCAACATTAAGACTTGTGGACTTCAATTCCCAGAGTTCTGGGAGTTGAAGTCCATAAGTCTTAAAGTTGCCAAGTTTGGGGACCTCTGCTTTGGAGATTTCAAGTGAGTGTGTTGCCATTGTGATCCTGCACAGGTGAGAGCATTTTCTTGAGAGGCAAATAGGGCAGCTGCCTTGAAAATTGGCCAGTGAGGAATAGAAGGAACTGCCTAATAAGACTAAACAATTACAGGTATGGTGGTACCTCTATTTACAAATGTAATTTGTTCCATGACCAAGGTTCTTAAGTAGAAAAGTTTGTAAGAAGAAGCCATTTTTCCCATAGGAATCAATGTAAAAGCAAATAATGCGTGCAATTGGAGAAACCACAGGCAAAAAAATCTTGAACACCCGGTTCTTAGCTAGAAAAGTTTGTAAGTAGAGGCGTTCTTAGGTAGAGGTACCACTGTACTCCTCAAGTTATGACTGCAATGGAAACCTGCCCATCATGTGGCTTATAAATCAGGCCACCCGTGTGATTGACCTGATTTTTTGACCTTTTTTGTGGTGCTTGTTAAATGCACACAGTGGCCATAAAGACACTGCAACAGTTGTAAAGTAAACACTACATTAAGTGAACCAGGGTTTGCTGTGGAGGCTCAAACATCCGATGCACTGTTAAAGGAACTGGACATGGCTACTCTGGTAAAGAGAAGGACCAGGGGAGACAGGATAGCAGCCTTCCAATACTTGAGGGGCTGCCACAGAGAGGAGGATGGGGTCAAGCTTTTTTCCAAAGCACCCGAAGGCCAGATAAGGAACAATGGAAGGAAACTGACCAAGGAGAGATTCAATCTGGAAATAAGGATAAATTTTCTGTCAGTGAGAACAATTAACCAGTGGAAACAGTTTGCCTTTGGAAGTTGTGGGAGCTTTATCACTGGCAGCTTTCAAGGAGACTGGATTGCCATCTCTCAGAAATGGTGTAGGGCAGGGGTGGGCAATTAATTTTGCCATGGAGCCGCATGAGAAATTGGGATGATTATTTAGAGGGCCGGACTAATATAATTAACTCAGTTCTACCCAATACTGTAAAGACCCAGACCCTGGCCTGACCTAAACACCCAGACCCACTCTACAGACCTCTAATTGTTTGCTTTATGGCAACACGGTGTACCACAGTCACTGTGCTGGAGTGTTTGTGTGATTTCTGTGCTTGGCCACTCTCAGTAGGAGGTCGGGGTCCGCTCCAGTGTGAGGATGAAAGAGCTCACCGCGTCTGCCGGGACTCCTCTGGTTCAGCAGGAACCAGAGGAGTCCCGGCAGAGGCGGTGAGCTCTTCCATCCTCGCACTGGAGTGGACCCCGACCTCCGCGGACTGGTCACAGATAGCGGTCGGGCCGGATGCAGCCCACAGGCTGCCTCTTGCCCAGGTCTTGTGTAGGGTCTCCTGGGTGGGCTGGGGGTTGGACTAAATGACCTACAAGGTCCCTTCCAACTCTGCTAACTGGTGGCTTTTGGCAAAACTGTCGCAGAATATGGTCACATAGCTGGGGAACACTACCAGTGGCTGTAAATGCAGCCTAGTTGCCAAAAGCCGAAAGAGTGCAGTCCTGAGACTGGGAGGGAGGGGGGTGACCATTGGGACTTCTAGGTATCCCCAGGGAGGTCTCTTGTAATTTTGAATGGCACTAAATGCCCTGTCATAAGTCAAGGACTACCTGCAGAGGTGGGCTGCTAAGGTGGAACGGTGACGTGCACTTGCCCCCATGGCTCTGAGTACTAGCGGAGTCCAGTGCAATTCTGCTACTGCACCTGGGCTGGACTCCTCTAGCAGAGCCATGGGGGCAAGTACACATCACCGTTCCACCTTAGCAGCCCATCTCTGACTACCTGTATTTTCCCTTCTGTCTCTATCAGATCAGTGACTGTCAAAATTTCAGACACTGTTTTCCCCAATCTCTCCAAGAAGGCAGTCATAGAACGTTTTGTGAATCTTTTCCAGGGCTGCTAAGCCACCTTATCCTCTGGCGGTCCCTCCTGGCTTCTGAAGTGGGAGATAATAAGCCAGAGTTGGGAACATTGCAGCCATGAGTTGCCCTCTTTGAAAAGAGCTAAAGAAAATGTGCACTGCAGCTTTCTCTTTTGTTTCACGATGCCTGCCCATTTCAATGTTGGGGGACTTTTTAAAAGTCAACTTGCTACTTTTTTGAAGCAGTTTTTCTCCCTGTGTTTTAAACAGAAAGTTTCTATTGCTAGCAATGCAGACTTTTTTGAGCAAATGTTTATTTTAACGGCATGCAGGACAGACGGATTGTGTTAGAAAACCAGGAAGAAGCTGTCCCCAAAATTATGAATGACTGGCAGATTCTTGAAATGGGCAATTGTTGCTTGGACAGAAGATGGACTGAGAAGCTGGGGGTGAAGTTGCCCTCTTTAGATTTTCTTAGATTAACAGAGTTGGAAGGGATCTTGTAGGTCATCTAGTCCAGTGTTTCCCAACCTTTGCAACTTGAAGATATCTGGACTTCAACTCCCAGAATTCCCCAGTCCAAATATCTTAAAGTTGCAAAGGTTGGGAAACACTGATCTAGTCAACCCACCACTCCTATCATGGCCTTTCTTGTGGCTTTGTCCCATTGTTGGAGGGCAGAGTTGGCTCTCCTAGAGGAGGATGTGGCAGGGAAATTACCAAAACCCAATCCCTCCAGATCCTTGAAATGGGCAATTGTTGCTTGGACAGAAGACAGGAAGCTTGGTTGTCTCTGGGCACGTCCTCTCGGAAAACTTCAACCAGTGATGGTAGAAGCAGAAGCCAACCAGATGGTTGGTAGCATTTATATGTCTCTGCATAGTAACAGCACAATGCATAGACACAATGATCCTGCAAAGCGGGCCAGGGCTCCAATCTGTGAGATAAAATCTGAAGCTGGGGTCACCTGGACAGTTGACAGCAGAAGTTTTCCCCGAGTCCAGGATTGGGCACCATAGAAGTCAAATAAATAAATAACTAAAGTTAGCTTTGTGCAAGAAGGAGTGTTGGCAGAGGTGGGGTGCTAATTTATTGATTGATTGGACTTATATGTCGCCCCTTTCCCTGGACTGCTAATGTGGAACAGTGACTTGTGCTCACTCCCATGGCTCTGAGTGCTAGCAGAGTCCAGCGCAATTATGCTACTGCACCTGGGAGGTAGTGAAATCACGCGTAGACATTCAGCTGTGTGTCCGTGTGCGATTTTGTTACCTGCCCAGGTGCAGTAGCATAATTTTCGCTGGACTCTGCTAGCAATCACAGCCACGGGGCGAGCACACGTCACTGTTCCACCTTAGCAGCCCACCTCTGAGCGTTGGCCAAGCGTAGGTTCTTTTGTGACTCAGCACAGAGAATGAAAAAAACGGGGGCTGAAAGTCCCCTCCACCGTCCTGCCTGTCTCCTGGCAGACCTTCAAAGGCAGCGGGTGATCGAGGCGGCTGCTGGGGGGGCTTTGAAACACAAGAAGCCTTTTAGCAGAAGCAAATTTCTGAGAAGACATTTGGTGAAGCTGTATGTGTGTCTGTGTGTGCGTGTGTTGCTAGTGTTGTACGTCTCATCCATGTACAGAAAGGGATTTGCGCCAACACTGGTCTTCATTCCCCAGACCTGAAAAAAGTGGGGTCCTCTTTTTGCCTGAGAGACCAATTACCCAGTTTGGGATGAGAATTTTTCTGAATTTGCTGCAATCCTGATCCATGGGTGGTGGTGGGGAGCTATGGGGCCGTGTGTTTGAATTCCTCTTTTCTCTTAGAGCCCCACTTCTGCTGGGAAGATTCCCCCCGCCCCAAATCCCTCCAGCGTTAACATGCAGCCCCTGTGCACCTGTTTCCAAGCGGCTGTTGGGTGGGGGGTGGGTGTTGAAAGTTTAGCTCTGCAAATCCTGAGTACAACATGCAGCTTGTTCCGAAGCCCCCATAGCCAGGGCCTCCCCCTCCCGGCTCCTACGAGGGAGAGACAGGTGCAAGCGGCCAGCCGGCCGAAGCCGTCACGAAGCGATTGTCTTCGTGCCAGGACAATGCCTGGCAGCTGTGGGGGAAGCTGAGAGAGACTTGGGTTTTCCAGGCCTCAGGAATTCCAGAAGCCAATCTGGAGAGGCTCCAAAGAAGAAACGCAGCCGCTTGTCTACGGGAGGGAAGAGCAAGAAGGCTTGGGAAACAAACCCCACTTGGCCACCGAAACCACAAGAAAGTGGATTCTTGACCCTCGCCCAACAGCCTCGCCCAGCGCTGCAAAAGCAAGGGAACAAAAGCTTTAAAAGGACACCTAAGCTGACTTTGATTTGGCTGTCAAATGTTGCAAACGCCTAGGAATGGGCCTTTCCCTCCCAGACGTCTGCAGGGTGTGGTCAAAAAAAGCCAAGATGGCAGCCCACGATGGTGCTGTTGAAGCTCGGCCTGTTTTTGATGTCTGACCAGGCGGAGAGCTTTGATAACACCATCCCAGTCACCAGCTGGACCCTGTAGAGATCTCTGTTTTCCTTCTTTCATCTAAAGCAGGGGTGTTAAACTCAAGGCATGTAGGCTGGCCTGCAGGGTGCTTAAATTTGGCCCGCAGGGCTGCCCTAGAAACAACGAAGGATCAGCCTGCGTGCCTTCTGCCAGTGAAAATGGGCTTCTGAGCTTCGCTTTTGTTGGCAGAAAGTTGCAGGAGGCCATCCCAGGTGAAAATGGAGATTGGGAGCCTATTTTTGCTGGGAGAGCACCACAGGCGCACCCGACATGAGTGACAGCAAGCTTCCACACCCACCGCGGTCCCCTGAAATCAAACACAACCCTGAGGTGGCCCTCAATGATATCAAGTTTGACACCTCAGTCTAAAGCCTCTTGTGAGTGTGACATTCTCCCATCATCATCATTATTATTATTATTATTATTATTATTATTATTATTATTATTATTTATTAGATTTGTATGCCGCCCCTCTCCGGAGACTCGGATCAGGGATCTGGAGTCTCAATCCCCGACGTTGGCAATTAATGAGGCCGACTTTGATTTCTTTCTGGATTAGGGCCTTCACAACCTCTCCAAAACTTGGAGCAAGTTGCAATATAGGCCGGTGATGGTAAACCTCTGGCACGCGTTCCAAAAGTGGCACATGGAGCCATATCAGAGGGCATGTGAGGCATATGAACCAGGGTGGCGCAGCAGGTAGAGTGCTGTACTGCAGGCCACTGAAACTGACTTTAAATCTGTAGGTCAGTGGTTCAAATCTCATCACCGGCTCAAGGTTGACTCAGCCTTCCATCCTTCTGAGGTGGGTAAAATGAGGACCCGGATTGTGGGGGCAATAGCCTAGCTCTGTTAAAAAAGTGCTATTGCTAACATGTTGTAAGCCGCCCTGAGTCTTAAGGAGAAGGGCGGCATAAAAATCGAACAAATAAATAAATAAATAAACCTACCAAGGATACATTTAGCCTGATGATGTCCTTTCTGTTGTGAGCCGGTCCAAGTCCACGGAGAGGGGCGGCATACAAATCTAATAAATTATTATTATTATTATTATTATTATTATTATCATTATCATTATTATTATTATTATATCATGAATTTGAAAACCTCATGGTATATCTCCTGTGGTACATTAAGTCAGTGTTTCTCAAATAGTGGGGTAGGGGCCCCTGGGGGGACGCGGAGTGATGCCCAGAGGGAGGCAGGACCTTGGGGGACATGCTTATTTTGTTTACTTCTTCCTGGGTGGGGTGTAACAAAATAATTCAGAAACACTGTATTAAGCCCTTTCCAAGTACAGTGTTCCCTTGACTTTTGCAGGTCCAACATTCGCGAAAAGTCTATACCACGGTTTTCCAAAAAATATTAATTAAAAAATACTTCGCGGGTTTTTTTCTATACCAGTTTTTCCCACCCAATGACATCATACATCATTGCCAAACTTTCATCTGCTTTTTAATAAACTTTAATAAATAAATATGGGGACTAATAATCTAAATGGTTGTTAAGAGAATGGGAAATGGTAATTTAGGGGCTTAAAGTGTTAAGGGAAGGCTTGTGATACTGTTCATAGTCAAAAATAGTGTATTTACTTCTGCATCTCTACTTCGTGGAAATTTGACTTTCGCAGGCAGTCTTGGAACGCATTCCCTGCGAAAGTCAAGGGAACACTGTACTACTCAAAAACCTTAGCATTTTCAAAAGGAAGATGGCAATCCATGGTGAAATCCAATTTTTTTACCTACCGGTTCTGTGGGCATGACTTGGTGGGCGTGGCAGGGGAAGGATACTGCAAAACCTCCATTCCCACCCCACTTGGTGGGGGCAGCCAGAGGTGGTATTTGCCAGTTCTCCAAACTACTCGAAATTTCCACTGCTGGTTCTCCAGAACCTACTGGATTTTACCCCTGATGGTAATGTACTGTCTGTAAAATCAGTGCGTTTTCAGTTATCGACATTATAAACAGGATTGGAGGAACAGGGTAATTTCTCTATAACTATGGTAGTTCTTTCCTCCAGTGACAAGACTGATGACTCATCTTTGTGCTTTGCTGCTGAAAAGATATTTGGGTAGACCTCTTTAGTTGTCTGAGTGCTCCGGGCAGATACTAAGTCATTGCAATTTCTGACATTTATCGAAATCTAGGGAAACAGGGAGAGAGAACCTCTGGGCTTCTTATGTTTCTTGGTCCTATGTTTCTTGGCCCTATATAAAAAATGCTATTTGTAATATACTTACAAATAAGCTGAGTATTTTAGGTGCCAATGTACACACCCTAAATTTGATTCAGCTTATCTGTGGATGGGTTTATCTCAGGTATATATGGCAATATATTGTATATATTCACATTTATATCTGCAGATATGCCAAATTTCAATTTTTTAAATCGAAACTTTCTGAAAAATGCAGGCTGGCTTATCCATGAGTGGCATTTTTTTTTTCCATTTTGATTTACAATGTGATGGTCTGTTATCTAGAGATGGGCTTTTTACAAGAGTATACATGTTAGCCTTTCTCATTCCCAGGTTTCATTTCTTCAAATGCTCAGCCTCCCCCTGGTTTTTGCTGAATGGCCAGACTGGTGCATGCCAAGCCTGGTGCAAATGTGATTGATCATTTCTTGAATGTGAAGGAGTTGAATATATTGGAGCCCTGTGTGATATTTAACGTATCTCCTTCCTTCTTTGAGTGTGAAAGGTTTTCCAAATGAAAGGAGTGTGTCCACACCCTTGAGGAGATAGCAGGGCTGCGTCTGTAAGATCTCTAAGCTTGGAAAGTTTGTTGCTCAAGAAGAGTGAAGTTTTTTCTCCATTTTTCATTCTTCAAGTAACTCTGGGTTTTTTTTTTAATCTTTTTAAAGGAATTTTGGAGTTTATAAGTTTGGCTGTAGGACTGGTTAGTATCCGTGGAGTGGATTCTGGCCTTTATCTTGGAATGAATGAGAGAGGGGAGCTTTATGGATCGGTAAGTATCATTCCTACAACCTTTTGACTTTATTAGAATTTGATACTATTCAGAATGAGCTTCTTTAAATGATCTGTTGGGCATTTGGAAAAGTACCTGGATTCTAAGCGATAGGACAGCTGGTGCATTTATGGCCCTGGCAAGAACCACAAGCTTCAGGCATCTTTTCTTGAGAAGGAGAAAGATAATATATAGCAAAAACCAAGATTAAAACTGCAAAAAAAGAATTCCAGACTAAATTGCAAAGGTCCAGAGCAACGTTCCCTCTAATTTTTTTTCGGTGTGGGCGGAAAAGTATAGTGTCTGAGCGACAGTCCTTTTGGGACTGGGCGGCATAGAAAAATAAATAAATACATAAATAAATAAGAAAAAAATTCCCTTCTTTTTTTATTAAAAGAAATTAATAATAAAACAAAACCAAAATCTATTACTATTATTATCTTCTCTTTTTCCATCCCTGTCTCCTCCCCCCTTGTGTGTGTGTGTGTGTGTGTGTGTGTGTGTGTGAACTCTTGAACCATTTCCAATTAGAGGTGAGCTATTGGAAATGGTTCAAGAGTTCACACACACACACACACACACACACACAAACAGCTGGGGGGTTTTTTCTCTGTTATTATTTGGGTGCTTTTTACCACATGCTATCAAGAGTCATTTCTCTCTATTTCTCTCTCCCCCTCTTGTTCTCTCTCTCTCTCTCTCTCTTTCTCTCTCTCTTTCTCTCTCTCTCTTGCTTTCTTTCTCTCTCACTCTTTCTTTCTTTCTATCTCTCTTGCTTTCTTTCTCTTCTCTCTCTTGCTAGCTCTCTCCCCCCCCTTTCATCTCTCTCTCTTTCTCTCTTGTTTTCTTTCTCTCTCTCTATTGCTTTCTTTCTCTTCTCTCTCTTGCTATCTCTCTCTCTCCCCCCCTTTCTCTCTCTCTCTTAGCAGCAGCATTGGGCAGTAGCCGTGGGGTGGCGGCAGGGTGATCAGCTGTGAGGCAGAGCTCCGGAACTGAGGCACCGACGGCGAGGGGGCTGCGAGAGGGCTTTCTCCCAGCCCCCTCGCCGTTGGTGCCTCAGTTCCGGAGCTCCGCCTCACAGCTGATCACCCTGCCCTTCGGGAACGCCTGTCCTGCCTCTACTGCAGCCCCCTTGCTGGAAGTCTGGGAAGAAAGCGTTCCCAGCGAAGGGGCTGCGAGAGGGGCGGGGCGGGCATTCCCGAAGCCCGCGGAGAAAGCCCTCTCTCGCAGCCCCCTGGCTGGCAGCGCTTTCGTCTCACAGCGGGAGAAGTCGCGTGCCAGGGCAGGAGGCGGCGGAGGAGAGGGGGCGGATCGGGTGGGCGGGGAGCAAGGCCGAGAAGCCAGGGGCGCGTTAGGCCGGAGGCACCGTGGGGAGGCAGGGGCGGCCGCAGCTCCCTTTCCTCCTACTGCCGCACCTCCCCACCCCCGTCTCTCCTCGTGGGCTGGCAGGGGGATGGGGAGCGCGCGCCCATCAAAAAGGGCGCACGCGCGCACACACGCGCAGCTTACGGGGAACAGTGGTCCAGAGCCACAATAGAGATGATGTTAACTCCTTTCTGCCTTGTATGAAAGACAGGACTTTGAGCTGCATCCTCACATGAATATACTATGGAGAGGAGTGTGTTCATTGAAGGAGCTTCAGTTGAGTTCATTGAGGGTTTGTGAGAGTATGAATGCCATCTCCAACATTGTTGTTAGTTGCCACGTTGTGTCCTACCCATTGAGATCCCATGGGCAATATTTTTCCAGGCCTTCCTGTCCTCTACTATCCCCCAGGGTCCATGTAAGCTCACACTGACTTCTTCAGTGACTCCATCCATCCACCTTGTTCTCTGTCATTCCCTTCTTCTTTTGCCCCCAGTCGTTTCCAGCATTAGGCTCTTCTCCAGTGAGTCCTTCCTTCTCATTAGGTGGTCAAAATATTTGAGTTTCATCTTCAGGATCTAGCCTCCTCAAGAGCAATCAGGGTTGATCTCCTCTAGGATTGACCAGTTGGATCGCTTTGCAGTCCAAGGGACTCGCAGGAGTCTTCTCCAGCACCAGAGTTCAAAGACCTCCATTCTTTGGCGCTCAGCCTTCCTTATGTTCCAACTTTCACAGCCATCCATTGCAACTGGGAATACCACAGCCTTGGGTATTGCAGTAGAAGGACACTGTACGGACTTTTGTTGACAGGGTGATGTCTCTGCTTTTCAGTATACTGTCTAGATTTGCCATGGCTTTCCTTCCCAGGAGCAAACAAAGGGCTACCTTTGAAAAGTGTTCGGAAACTTCAGATCGTGCAGAATGCAGCTGCGAGAGCAGTCATGGACTTACCTAGGTATGCCCATGTTTCACCAACACTCCGCAGTCTGCATTGGTTGCCGATCAACTTCCGGTCACAATTCAAAGTGTTGGTTATGACCTTTAAAGCCCTTCATGGCACTGGACCAGAATATCTCTGAGACCGCCTGCTGCCGCACGAATCCCAGCGACCGATTAGGTCCCACAGAGTGGGCCTTCTCCGGGTCCCGTCAACTAAACAATGTCGGTTGGCGGGCCCCAGGGGAAGAGCCTTCTCTGTGGCGGCCCCAACCCTCTGGAACCAACTCCCCCCGGAGATTAGAACTGCCCCTACTCTCCTTGCCTTTCGTAAGCTCCTTAAGACCCACCTGTGTCGTCAGGCATGGGGGAACTGAGACATCTCCCCCGGGCATATACAATTTATGAATGATATGTGTGTATGTATGTGTGTTTAGAAAATGGGTTTTTTTAAAATGTTTTTAGTAGAAATTTAGATTTGTTGTAAACTGTTTTTTCACTTTGTTGTGAGCCGCCCCGAGTCTGCGGAGAGGGGCGGCATACAAATATAAATAAATAAATAAATAAATGAATGAATGAATGAATAAATAAACAAACAAACAAACAAACAAACAAACAAACAAACAAACATCAAAAGCCAGTTTCTTGGCTACAGTCCCAATCTGTGGTCATCTTGGAGCCCAGGAAAATAAAATCTGTCACTTCCTCCATTTCTTCCCCATCTATTTGCCAGGAATTGAGAGGGTCAGATGCCATGATCTTAATTTTCTTAATGCTGAGTTTCAAGCCAAGTTTTGCACTTTAGCCACTATTGGTATAGAATAGACTAGATAGATCCTTAATTTGGTCTCATAAATTTCTCATGTTCCTACAAAACAAAACACTTTGATTTTCTCTTTGAAAAATAAGCATATTCTGCATCAAGAGGCTCTTTAGTTCCTCTTCAATTTATGCTATTAGAGTGATATCATATCCATATCTGAGGTTGTTGATATTTTCCCCAGCAATCTTAATTCCAATTTTTGATTCATCTAGCCCCACTTTTCTCATGATGGGCTCTGCATGTAAGTTAAATAGACAAATTGACAGTATATATAGCCTTGCCAGATTCCTTTCCCAATTTTGAACCAACCAGTAGTTCTGTGTTCTCACTGTTTCTTCTTGACCCTCATATAGGTTTCTCAAGAGATAAATAAGATGGACTGGTACTCCCATCTCTTTAAGAACTTGCCACAATTTGTTGTGGGATCCACACAATCAAAGACTTTAGCGTAGTCAATGAAGCAGAAGTAGATGCTTTTCTGGAACTCCCTCTCTTTCTCCATGATCCATATGTTGGCAATTTGATCCCTAATTCCTCTGCCTCTTCAAAACCCTGCCTGTACTTCTGGTAGTTCTCAATCCATATACCGCTGGAGCTTAGCTTGTAGGATTTTAAGCATAACTTTACTAGAATGTGAAATGAGTGCAATGGTGCGATAGTTTGAACATTCTTTGGCATGGCCTTTCTTTGGAATTGGAATGTAAACTGACCTTTTCCAGTGCTGTGGCCACTCAAGTTTTCCAAATTTGCTGGCAAATTGAGGGTATCACTTTTACTCCATCATCTTTTAAGGTTTTGAATGGCTCAACTGGAATACTGTCACCTCCACTAGTTCTGTTGTTGCTCAGATTTCCTAAGGCCCATTTGACTTCACATTCTAGGATGTCTGGCTCGGGGTCAGTGACCACCCCATTGTGGTTATCAGGAATGTTAAAACTTGTTCTTGGATAGCTCTTCTGTGTAATTTTGCCACCTCTTCTTAATCTCGGCTGCCTCTGTTAGGTGAAACAATTCTTATTTCTTTCATCCTGTCTCTGGATCACTCTAGTGCAGTGGTTCTCAACCTTTCTAATGCCGTGACCCCTTAATACAGTTCCTCATGTTGTGGTGGCCCCCAAGCATAAATCTAGCTTCAATTCTCCCAACAGAGCTTTAAACTGATTGGCAGGAAGGTCAGAGGGGCACCCCCACTGTAAATGCCTGGTTGGTCGGATTGTAAAAATATGTTCCAAGGCGCCAGAATAGAAGCTTTCATTCCTAACATCATGGGAAATTTGTCTTTTCCCAGGGTCTTAGGTGACCCCTGTGAAATGGTTATTCGACCCCTAAAGGGGTCCCAACCTCCAGGTTGAGAACCACTGCTCTACTGCAATGGTTCCCAATGTGGGGCCCACACCCTGCGGGGGGGGGGGGATTTGATTTTTAATGGGGGCAACTGGAACCTTGTTTAAACCATGTTAATGGCCTTTTAAGCTTCCTCTGGGTGAGTAGGAGTTTAATTTTTGAATAGTAAGAATTATATGTCATGGGGGTTGAGGGGGAGGATTTTAGAGATGCTTAGGTGGGTCATGGCCCAAAAAAGGTTGGGAACCACTGGTCTAGTGCAACTTGAAAAATAGACAACTTGCTTTCTAAATTTCCATAATGGGAGTGCAGCCCCCAAATAGGAGGGCAATGAAGCGACTTCATCCTCTCCCGCAGAGGCATAGGGTTGCCAACGGTCAGGGTGCTTGACCAGGGAAAATGCCAGCTTCTAAGCCAGACCATTAGACCACAGAAGCAGGGATCAAAGCTCATGAGAAGTCAAGGGATTTCTAACCACAACTTCCTGTGTAAACCACTTGGGCTGAATTTACACAACGTGCAAAGCCAGAAGCTTAGAAACCACAGGCACTGAGTTGACCCTTATGCCATGTAGAGTTTATTGTCAGCTTCCATTCCCTTAGGATGAAACATACAGGTGGATATTGGGATGGGCTAATTTTTTTGCACAGAACTGCAATGACCTAACTATCATCAGCCCCTAACACCAGAAGCTCTGGTGAACAAGAGAAAGAGAAAATGTAATAGCCAGACCAATCCTTGAATACAGTTCAGCTGCCTGGGACCCACACCGCATTTTGGACATAAGCACTCTAGAAAACAGAATACCCTATGCAACTAGACTTACAATCCTAGGTTTAGTAAGCTTAGAACTACTGTACGTCGCCTTAAACACGACCTAAGTATAGCGCATAAAATTATCCACTACAACGTCCTTCCTGTCAACGACTACTTCAGCTTCAACCACAACAACACTCGAGCACACAACAGATACAAACTTAAAGTAAACATGACTTTAGTAAACGAGTAGTTGATGCATGGAACTCACTACCAGACTCATCATAGTATCATCATAGCATCATCACCTAACCCCCAAAACTTTGCCCTTAGACTTTCTACTGTTGTCCTCTCCCAATTACTAAGAGGTCAGTAAGGGGTGTTGGTATGTCTCAGTGCAGCTCTGTGCGAAACCTTCAACATACAATCAGCAGAGTTGTTGCAGTGGTGTAGATAATGTGGGCTAGCTAGTTAAAGACTCAGACTTAGTATTAACAATATCATTATTTACAAATATACAACAATATTAACAAAAGATTACAAACTGCATAGAGCAAAGAATAATACAACTCATTAGCAAAGATAACTCACAGTAACTCCCCCCACGGAATGGTGCTGGCGCCCTCTTATGGCCAACGAGTTAAAGTTCTTAAAGATACAGTCTTTACTTTCATAGACCAACATTGTTAGTTGGCAACCCCAAAGTAGGTTATGTACCATGTACTTACAAGGGGCATGCATAAGTGCACCAGTGAGCCTTCAATCCCGTCCTACTGTTTCTCTTTCGCTAGTATCATGTATATAAATATTATTATATCTTTGTATAGCACCAAAACGTCCTTGACAGAACAAATAAATAAAAAATAAAATAAATAAATAAAATCTTGATCCACTTGGAAGGAGGGAGGAGGGAAAGATAGAAATCACTCATTAGTTGTCCTTGGATTGAGTCAGGGGGTGGGTGGGTCCCTTCCTGTCTCAGGATTGTTTTTCATGTCTCTCTTGTTTCCTTCCCACCTTCTGCTCATAACAGAAGAAGCTCACAAGGGAGTGTGTTTTCCGGGAGCAATTTGAAGAAAACTGGTATAACACCTACGCTTCAACCCTCTACAAGCACACGGACTCTGAGCGACAATATTACATTGCTTTGAACAAAGATGGGTCTCCCCGCGAAGGATTCAGGACTAAGAAACATCAAAAGTTTACGCATTTTTTACCCAGGCCGGTAGATCCTGCTAAGATACCTGCTGTGTACAGAGACCTTCTGCGCTACAGGTGATACTCCCTGCATCTTGAGAACAAATATGAAGGCACAGGATTATGTAACATAAATACATACATGCACACACACACAGAGTTGGGTTTCCAACTTTTTTGCTGGAGCACCATAAGCCTTGGCATGTCAACCCTTTTGCAAGCCTAGTATTAACTAGGAGTACTTAACATAGAGAAGACCTGGCTTTGATTCCCTTGGCTTTCAATGAAGAGGATAACAAGGATGGATTTAGGAATGTGACAGATGGGGCAGAGCCTGGAACTCTACATAGGATCGCTTTCTAATTTCATGCACAATTTGGGGTTGGCTAGGAAGAGATCACGCTGAGCAGAAGAGATGGTATTCCACCAGCAGCAGCAACGTTGATCCTAAACCATGGAACCAGACGCAAGAATTCATAAATAATTTGCATTGAAAAGCTTTGGAAAACTGATTTGCTAAACTGGCCCTTTGCAACTTGGCAGATGTTGGTGATCCAAAATCTGAGAACTCGTGGTCTTGCATGGTAGTAGAGTGGAGAATCTATGGGATGTTAGGCTCCTTGGGAAAGTGTGTGTGAATGTGGCTTTATGTGTGCAAGCACATACTTCAACCTGCTTGCATTTCCTTCTGTTGGAGTCGGACAGTAGAAAGCAGGAGGTGAGGTCAAAGAATGAGCATTTTGAAGATGTAAACACAATACTGTTCATAAGGAGAAATCTATTTATAAAATGTATATTGTATTTATTTTATATATTTATTTATTTCATATATATATATATATATACATATAATTTTTAAAATGAGAAATATTATGGCCCAACTTTTTTTCAGAAAGAATAAGGTCCTACTGTTGTAGGCAAAGGGGAGGGGACTTTAAAGAGCTTTATTAGCAATAAAATCTCTTTATATATTGCAGGTGGCTTATTAATTTATTGTAATCATATTGATTCATAATTTAAAATTTGAAATCATGAATGTGACACCAACCTACAATTACAGAAAACGTCTAATGGTAAGTGATGGAGAGAGACAGAGATACCCTTGGTGGGGGCTTCTGTAATGCTTGGAATATCTACCAAACTAGCCCCATGCAGTTGCTATCCTACACCCACAGAGGTGAGTTTAGAATTGTAGCCAAAATTGAATTAAATTTTTGGCCAATCCATTTCCCTCTTGTAGAAAATTTGTTTTTCAGTTGCTTAGAATTTGCCCCTTTAAGAAAAAAAAAAGGTCTTGATTTTCTCCAGGTTAACAATTGAGTCGTTTTCACAACATGGTCAAGAGCCTCGGTGGCGCAGTGGTTAGAGTACAGTACTACAGTTATTTCTGCTGATCACCGGCTGCCAGCAGTTTAGCAGATCGAATCTCAGTAGGCTCAAGGTTGACTCAGCCTTCCATCCTTCCGTGGTTGATAAAATGAGGACCCAGATTGTTGGGGGCAATATGCTGACTCTCTGTAAACTGCTTAGAGAGGGCCGTAAAGCACTGTGAAGTCTAAATGCTATAAACACGGAGAACATGAGGGGGAAACCCAGAGCTTCCCCATGGATTACAGTTCCCAGCATGCTAAACTGGCAAGGCTGCTGGGATTGTGGAGGACAACTAGTTCCTGAGACCTTGCCCAGAAAGATGGCAAGATCAAATCACAAGCTAGTGTGACATTTTCTATTAAGAATTTTTCCTCCTATACCACATTTCTACCTGCATTTGTAGAACAGGTCCAACTTTTTTTTTTCAAAATGAAGAATTAAGAAAAGCCAGGTAAGTTAGATAGTTTGGACTCAACTGTCTCAGAATTCTTCTTTCTACCAGTCTTAGACAGACAAGGACATAAGATAAAATGGGAATTTCTCCATATACTCCCTAATTGTAAGATTGGCATCTTTCTGCTCAGGATGCCTCTTGCAGAAAGATCTCTTTCATCCTACTCCAGCTAACTGCTAGCTCTAGTTCAGCAGTTCAAATCTCAGCACCGGCTCAAGGTTTATTCAGCCTTCCATCCTTCCGAGTGGGGTCAAATGAGGTCCCAGATTGTTGGAGACAAGAGGCTGATTCTCTAAACCTTTTAGAGAGGGTTGGGAAAGGCAGTATGAAGCGGTATATAAGTCTAAATGCTATTGCTACTGATGCTTTTCTCTAGCCATCATCAGGGTGAAGTTAGCCTGGAAAGGCAATCCTATCCTGGGCTGCCCTTAGCTGGGTTTGGATGCTAAGTAGGTTGCTTGGCCTGGATTGGGAGGCCCTCGAGGGCAGGGTTTTATCAACCTTGGCAACTTTTAAGACGTGTGGACTTTTATCCCCAGAATTCAGTTTGGGAGTTGAAGTCCTCACATCTTAATGATGCCAAGATTGAAAAATTCTGCTCTAGGGAAACATAGCTGTAGGCTAGACTGAGAAGGCAAAAACAAACCAGAAGTAGGCAAACTGCCATTATGCCATTGCCAAAATAACAATACAACCATGCCAGGAAAGATCTGTATAATCATTTTAGAAGAGTTTCAGATTTCAATCGGTTCCCATTTGGTTTCTTCTCTGGACCCTGGGCATGTAACTATTTTCTGACCAAATTAGTATTCCCAACTTATTTTTGACTGTAACAGAATTAAGTGGCTCCAGTGTTGCATCCCAAATGACATTGTGGTCATATCTTTTTTGACTGAGCCATTCAGATGGATTAAGCCAGTGATGGCGAACCTATGGCACAGGTGCCACAGGTGGCATGTGGAGCCATATCTTCTGGCACGCAAGCTGTTGCCCTAGCTCAGCTCCAACATGCATGTGTGTGCTGGCCAGCTGATTTTTGGCTCACACAGAGGCTCTGGGAGGCCGTTTTTGGCTTCCAGAGAGCTCCAGGGAGATGGGGGAAGTTGTTTTTACCCTTCCCTGGCTCTAGGGAAGCCTTTGGAGCCTTGGGAGGGTGAAACATGAGCCTACTGGGCCCACCAGAGGTTGGGAAACAGGCCATTTCCTGCCTCTGGGGGCGGGGGGAAGCTGTTTTCGCCCTCCCCAGGCGTTGAATTATGGAAGTGGACACTCGCGCATGTGTGATACCGCACACACACACTCTTTCAGCACCCAAGGAAAAAAAAGTTTGCCATCACTGGATTAGGCTCTTTTTGCAGCATCATAGCCTTCAGTCATTCTTATTGGAAGAAATAGGGGATTGAAATCTCACACATCTGGAAAATAACAATTAAGAAAAGGACTGTGTTAATCTTTTCTTGAACACAATCTAGAATTCTTGTTTTCCACTTCGATGAGATTCCTAAAAAGGGCTGTGGGAATTCCAGGGTCAAGATGAAATAATGTTTCCTCGTTGCCTAAAACATTACTGTCCTGTAAATAATTCGCTGCATATGTGTTTATTTTTTTACCTTTAAACTTTCACTTTCTCCTCTCAGGGGGAAGATCTGCAGAGAAACACACCCAACTTTTATAAATGCTGAATTAAAGGTTTGGGTTGGGGCTTGGCCAGCCCTCCTGCGTTTTGACAATAATAGTCTTGTGTAAGAGCATGCCCTAAATTGTTTTGATCCTTTGTCATAATATGGATGCTCCCAGTGGACCTCTGACTATCAACCATGTCATTTCCCACCATTTTGAGATAAGAAACACCCCAGTACCATAGTGGAGGATCTAAAATAAAACCAAGCAAAATCTCACGCTCTTCAAAATATCACTAAAAATCCTGGCTTTACTCAAGTAATCTCCTGGCCACAGCAGAGGCTGGGTGGTCATGCCATACAAAGAGATCCTACAGATGAAGCAGAGCTGTCCCCTGGGATCTTCCGCCCTCCCCTTGTGCGGTGGAGCAAAGTCAAAGGGGAACACATGATACAGTGGAACCCCTACCTATGAAGGCCTCTATGAATTTTTCTAGATAAGAACCGGGTGTTCAAGATTTTTTTGCCTCTTCTCAAGAACCATTTTCCTCCAAAACTGTAACCAGAAAGGGCAGGGAGAAGCCTCTGTGGGGCCTTTCTAGGAATCTCCTGGGAGGAAACAGGGCCGGAAAAGGCAGGGAGAAGCCTCCATGGGGCTTCTCTAGTAATCTTCTGGGAGGAAACAGGGCCTCCACCCTCCCTGTGGTTTCCCCAATTGCATACATTATTTGCTTTTACATTGATTCCTATGGGAAAAATTGCTTCTTCCTACAAACTTTTCTACTTTAGAATCTGGTCACGGAACGAATTAAGTTCGTAAGTAGAGGTACCACTGTATGTGTGAACCTAGCAATAAAACCATTGGTGTTCAGGTTAATGAAAAAGACTCCTGGTAGCAACTTGAGTGAAATGGCTTTGTTTCATGGTAAGTTACTTTTTAAAGTTTAATAAAGGCACCTTGTATCAGGATATGCTCCATTTTCAGCTCGCTCGTGACTTTGCAAAAGTATATGAAATGTACAAAAAGGCTTTGGTATTGCAGCTCTAGAGGTATTGAATGAGTCCTTATGCAGCAGACCCAGAAGGATTCAAGCTGGAACTCCCTGCCCTAAATGGACCTGCAAATTCCTATTTAATCATGTTTTAGATCTTTGTTAAATCGCAAAACTATTTCACATAAATATAATTCCCATACACAGCAAAGGCAACAAGTATCTCGCTTGAAAATCTAGAGTGGATTTATATGGCAACTTTTACATCTTTGACAGCTTGTATTTAACTGTACATCAGAGATGTCCCTCCCTTATTTTTTGTGTTCTGACTCTAATTTGGTCAGGCAGATAAATGTAATACAGGATACATAAATGTAGTATTCAGGGAGTCCAGGGGAAAAGCATTTTGAAATTCCCTGACATTTCCCTGTGACTTGCAATCTAGTTAAGTCGCAGTCGTAGATGATGTTATATCAAATGGCTAAGCCGTGGAGAAATATCGGTAGCTGAGGAAGCAAGTTGTTGCCAGTTATGCTCATTTTTGCTTGACTCTGCCAGGCAGCACAATCCAATTTTTTACATGATTTTTGCCTGACTTTTAAACATTTTAATACAGTTTGGTCCCCCCCCCCCCGATTTATTCCATTTTTTCACAAATTCCCTGATATTTCCTGAACCACCAATTTCCCTGATAAGTCCTGATTTCCCCGTTTCCCAGGTTTGCTGGACACCCTGAATATTGCAATATCGAATCGAACACTCAATAAAACTCAACTACTGTAAGAGAGTCATCCTTTTTCAATCAGATATTCATACTTCATTGTTGTATTATGGTTCTGGCCATAAGCCATGAAACCAATGAACACATGTTCATGAAATGGTAGAACAAATGCTTGCTTCATGAAAGAAAATAAGGAACTTCTGAGAACAAATGCAGGCAACCCATCTCAAAAGTAAATAAAGCATGTCTGTCTACTGTTGGAATTTAATTCCTTCTGTGCACTGCTGCAAAATATTAATTGAATGGCATAAAACAAAGTAACTATCAGTGAGATACAGATACTATTAAATTATGAAAACAACTAAATCTCTTAATCCTGGTGGCTATTCTTTTGCATAGCATATAATCTTTTTTTAGCCTATATTGTAAGAGATTTATATAATGCTTTTTTAAAATAAAATTTTCTCAACTTCCTTTGTGAGGCTTACATAACCACAATTGTGAAGGTTATTAGGGTTTCTATCAACTGTGTACAATTTCGTTCAATTTCCTTGTTAAATTTCTACCAACTGTGTACAATTTCGTTCAAATTTGATCTGTCCATCCAGGGCAATCTAATTTCCTAAAAAAATTAAAATCTGGATTTTAGCAAAGCATTTAATGTAATTCCACATAAACTCATAAGAAAGTTGTACAGGCTAGGGCAATGATGGCGAACCTATGGCACGGGTGCCACAGATGGCATGTGGAGCTGTATCTGCTGGCACGTGAGCCATTGCCCTAGCTCAGCTGCAGCGTGCATGTGTGTACTGGCCAGCTGATTTTTGGCTCACACAGAGACTCTAGGAGGGCGTTTTTGGCTTCCAGAGAGCCTCTGGTGAGGATGGGGAAGGGTGTTTTTACCCTCCCCTGGTTCCAGAGAAGCCTTTGGAGCCTGGGGAGGGTGAAACACTAGGCTACTAGGCCCACCAGAAGTTGGGAAACAGGCTGTTTCCATCCTCCAGAGGGCCTCCAGGGGGCGGGGAAGCTGTTTTTGCCCTCCCCAGGCATTGAATTATGGGTGTGGGCACTCGCGCACACACGATAGTGTCCGCATACGCTCTTTTGGCAGTGAGGTTCGCCCTCACTGAGCTAGGGTTTAAACACTGGGTGGTTCAGTGGGTAGGACGTTGGCTCAGGGATGGATCCCAGTGTGTGGCAGTTAATGGGGCACTTTCTGAACAGAGACCAGCCACAAGAGGTGTACCACAAGGCTCGATCCTAAATCCTGTTCTCTTCAATGTGTTTGTGAGTAATGTTAACAGAAGGATAGCTAGGTAAGGTTTGTCCTTTTGCTGATGACACAATAAGAGGTGTATAATAAGAGTTGACATTTCTGGGAGTATTTGGAACATTGAAAAAGATTCAGCATTGCTGGAAAATTGATGAATATTGAAGTCCGTGTATACAATTCCCACAGCATTTTGCTGGTCCCTTAATTTAGTCGCTTTGTCAAAGAATACAATAATAATGCAATAATATAATTCCCCCATGATCTGGCATGATCTGTTTTTGACAAAGCCGTTTGTGTTTCCAGTAATAGCTTTGTTGTTTCTAGGCATTCTCAGATCTGTTGCCTGATTATTGGACTTTTGTTTCTAGGTGTTCTCAGATCCGTTGCTTTTATTTAGTCCCAAAGAAGTCATTAGTATCAAAAGTCCTGAAAGAACATCTTCTTTCTAACTGAAGCTCCTTGTGTCAAAGAAGGTGAAAGCAGACACCAAGAATACTAGCAAACCATAGAAAGCAACACCTTCCAGGAATGACCATCAAAGTTCAGGTGTCCTAGTAGTTATCTGCTGAGATAGACATTTGAGAGATGTTCTGTAATTTAGACAGCTTTTTCCAATTGTATGGAGGGTATAATAGAGTGATACCCCTGGTGATCCAAGTGATGCTGTTACAGATGCATATGAAGCCAGAATTGAGATTACTTAGCAGTTGCAAGAAGATTGCAGAGACTAACTACAAACAACAGAATGATAAAGTAGCAACAATGGTGCATTGGAAGATCTGCAAGAAATACCCTTTGCCTGCAAACAAGAACTGCTGGGATAAAAAAATGGGGAAAGTCATAGAAGAAGTTGAAATGCTATGGGACTTTAGAATTCAGACCAACATCAGCCACATTATATCCAAGACTTAACAATTGGCAATGAGAAAGACAAAAAAAATTCTGGATAGTAGACATGCAGTATCTCAAAAGAGAGTGGAATAGAAGAGAAAGACCTGGAGAAGATAACAAAATACCTTAGAGTTGCAAATAGAAAAAAGAATTACTGTGGCATTGACAAATTCACCATTGGTCAATTACAAGACAGCTTTACTTGGAATTCTTTATATCTTGTGATGGTATCTGTTAACACCATCTTATATCTACATCTGTTTATCCCAGGTTCTTGGGAATGACTCAATTGGCAAACAAAAATGCCAAATCCAGTATGAACATCTGGTTGCCTATAACGAACCATCATCATCATCATCAGTATTGATTGATTGTACTTGCCAACATCTCAGGGTAGCAGAGGACTCAACAGAGGATGCAGCAGTTAGACCAGGTCTGGGATTGGGTATAGGAGAGGTGCTCTGTGGTGCCTCATAACTACTGGTGTCGCAAACCGGTTGAATGGGATTATGAAGTTGATGACTTCAAGACACTGTTGTACTGTGGTATAGGAGAGAGCATCTGCCAAAAAGTTCTTCCCCCCCCCTCCCGGTAGGTATCGGAGAATGAAGTTAAAGTGATTGAAATATCACTTTATATAAAGTGATTGAATGAACACCTGTGTAGGGGACAACTTCTAGGTTTTTGTGATCTGACCACACCTTGAAATGGGTTTTACTGCCTTCCAAGAACTGTCTCCAGGTTACCAGAGCCCATTGGACCATGTAGGCTTCATTCTCCCAGATGGCCTAAGGCATCTCAGTCTCTCATAGTTAGCGGGACATGTAGGCATAGGATTGCAGTTCTCCCTTGGCATTTTTCTGGAGTAGGTCCGTTCCTACAGCCACATTGCTGGCGTCTTCCTGTATTACAAATGGTTCATCTGGATTGGGGTGTTTCATGAGCAGCTCCTCAGCAAAGAGATGCTTCAGTTTTTGAATCCTGCTTGGCACTCGAAGGACAAATCCAGAGGCTGCCCAGGCTTAGATTTTGCTCCTTTTCCTGTTTTAAGTAGGCTGGAGATTGGCAGAGCTATCTGGGCGAGCTTAGGCATGAATTGGCAATAGAAATTCACAAAACCGAGGAAACTCTTCAGGGAAAAGTTTCCACTCCATTATTGCCTTCACCTTGCCAAGATCTGTTCTGTCTGGGTCACTTCGGAAGCTATGACCAACCCAAAAAGATAAGCCAGACACACCGGTTGAATCCAAACAGAGTTTTATAATGGTAAAGAGAAAAGAAGCCAACAGAAAATGTCCTTACAGGTCAGGAAAGCACTGGAACTCCAAAAGAAACACGAAAGCAATTGTTCATACAGAAAAACAGGATCCTTAATGCCATATGAGGCTGTTGAGCTAACAGACACAAACCTCCCACCGGTCTTCAAGACTGCTGGACCACGAGCCAGGAACAAAAACGCTGATAGAAAATGCAGATAACACCAACTCCTCTTTGATAACACTCCACGCTGCCGAAATGGTTCTCCTGCCTTATAAACCCTTCCCTGCTAATGAGGACCACACCCAACCCCCAGGTGCTCCTCATTCAGCGCTGATAATATCTACGCAGTTGAGTTCTCCTTTGAGCTATGCGTGTCTGCCGCATACTAATGATAGCCTGTGCTTCATCATCCAAGGACTCCAGGGAATCCAGAGAATCCAAACTACTTGCTTGAGATAGCCCTTCCCCAGGGCTCCCAGGCCTTGCTTCATCTTCACTTTCTTGACTGCTGTCTCCACTGTCCGGCTGCAAAGAACTCTCCCCTCTGCTCTCAGGCTCCCCCAGGCAGAGAGCCAGCAGAGACGCAGCTGGTCTTTGATCTGGCTCAGGCTGAACCACAACAAGATTTATCTCCACTCTTTCGAGATTCAGTACCCCAAGTAGTCTAAGCTGGTTTTATGAAAGTCACACTTGAATAGCTTTGCATGGAGTTGGGCCTTTTGCAATTTTTTTGAGCACAGCTCTAACTTTCATAGGCTCCTCTGGGGTTTTGGTGTAAATCAATATATCATTAAAGTACACCAATACCTCTTTGTCCAAGTGTTCTTGCAGAACTTCATTGCACCAACCTGAATCGGTAGCAGCCCAATGAGCAATTAAATGCCATTCATTCGTATCCTTCCTTGACCCTCACCCTGTAGTATGCCTCCCTGAGATCCAATTTGGTGAAGATCATCCCCTTTTGATATCCAGCATGTCCCTCATTAGTAAGAAGGGGTATATATTCTCTACACTGATGCAGTTCAGGCCTCTATAAACCACACACAGTCTAAGGGACCCATCTCTCTTCTCTTTAAACAGTACTGGAGTTACCATGCTTGACTTTGCTGGCTGAATAAAACTCCTAAGTATGTAGGGCCACCTCTTTGGGCAATTTGAACTCCATCAGCATTGACAAATTCACCATCAGTCTATTACAAAAGTTGGCTTTACTCGAAACAGCTTCTATCCTGTGACAATATCTTTAGCGCCATCAAGCATCCAGATGTGTCTATCCCAGGTCCTTGGTAAGGACTCGATAAATAGATAAAAATGTCAAACCCAGTCTGAACATCTGGCTGACTGTGCAATGATCAACAACAACAATAATAATAAGGACTTAATCTATTCTTTTATCAGTCCCAGGCTGAATCAAATTTAAGATTAAATCTTTTGGGGGGGGGATTTTTTTATTTTTCTCTCTCCACATAATAACATACAAAGAACAATATACCTTCTATTTTGTTACAATAAAATAGTCTTGAATTAGTAAATCGTATATATTCAAATTACAAATTTTAAAATCCAATCTATTTAATTTCAGTAACCATCACAATTCCTTATTCCATTCTTTCTAATTTTGTCATCTAAGTGTTCTGTCTGGGTTCCCCCAGACGTCAACACCAACTAAAAAGAGTATCCAGACACGCTGGTAAAAAGCAAAGTCATTTTATATCTTTGAAAACAAACACAGATAACAAAAACTGTTCTTACAAACTGGTATGCTATGAAGCTTCACAGAAGTCATGATGGCCAGACAATACAACAGGCTTCTTGCTGGCACACACACCACTGTAGATAATAAAACCCATGCCTCCCCCAAGTTTTCAGCCTTCGAGGCCACAAGCCAGAATCAGAGACACCAAGGATCGAAGCAAGGTCACAGGACTCCCAAAAGATAACTCTCCACAATACAGGAAGGGCGGGCCTGCCTTTTCAACCTTTCTGAGGAGAACCACACCCAAACCCAGCTGTTGCCTATTAGGGATGGAAATACCTGGCTAATTGTCCCCTTCTTTGTGCTGCCCTTCTCTGCCTCATATCGATGATGGCTTGTGCGTTCTCATCTAATGATTCCAGGCTACTCGCTGGGGAGAGCTCCCCCCCGGGGGTCTCAGGCTGTTCTCCCTCCTCCTCGTCCTGACATGCCTCTGCCCTGGCTGCCTGGTCCTCCTCCTGTTCCTCGTCCTCCCCCTCTGAGCATGGAGCCGGCAGAGTTCCAGCCGTTCCCTGAGGAGCCTCAGACTGAATCACAACACTAAGTAAACCCAATTATCATCTAATTGAATTCACCATTAGTATTCCTTTACCTATTAGTAAAAACAATATCTTTAAAATCTTAAAATCTAAGCCGTAGTGTCCCCTTCCCTCTTAGTACATATTTTAAAACAGACTAAAAACCCTTATAACCTTATTTTGCCCATTGATAAGTATATGAAAAAAAAACCAAATACCTTATTTATTTATCCCATTATTATATTTCATCAAACTCCTCTTAATAGATTAAACCAAGCCAGTAAAAATAAATCAAACCTTATTTCATTATCCAAATTATATCAATACCCTTAATCTTAATATAAATCATATCTATTGACCCCACTTAATAAGCTACACCAAAATAGTCAAATCATAAACAATCAAGTTACTTAATCATTCTTGCTCCAATCACCTTAATATGTTTAATTTATCTTAACCTATAAAATTATCAGAATTAATACATCTGCTATTGCTACTAAATAAATCCAAAAAGCAACAGCAAGTAAAAAAGAAGCTATTATAAAATATTATAAAATATTCCAAATTCCAGCTCAAAAACTTTCTCTTGCATAAAGCCTCCACCAATAGATGGCAGCGCCATGCAATCCTTAAGTTTATTACTTCCCCCCCCCTCAAATGTTTCACTTTTAAATGCAAATAGAGTTGAAAATAGAGTTGAAATTGGAGTTTTCAGATTTTTTTTTGTAATCCAGCAATGCTTTTCCCAAATGGGTTTTAGTTGGTAACTTTTTACTTCAATTCAGTGCAAATTAAACAGTTTTGATATCCAGTTAGCTGCTCCCCCCAATTTCTCTGTTTTCCGGTAATCCAAAGACAAGCAGTTCAAAGAAAGTTTTCTTTTTGGCAAAAATGCTCATCATAACAGTAAATTCTCCATCCCCTCATCCACCAGTACAAAACCTACATTCCCTTTTCTTCCTTGATGACTCCCATCTCTTCAATCCACTCTTTCTGACACCTAGTCGCCATGGCTAATGGCGGCTAGCCACCTTTGCACCACTTGGTGGAGGCTCCAGGTCCTGTCTCCGTGGGGTATGGCGGCTCCAAAATGGGACCAGAAAGTCCCCTTCTTCTCCTCCCCTCCAAGGAGGTTCTGCGCCGATTCAAACAGAATTGGCACCCCAAAACAGCATGGATCCGGTGTTCCCCTGCAGGAGCCAAAGAAACGCTGTACCACCGCGGCATTGACCATGCCCCTCCAACCAAATCTAAGATTAAATCTACAATAACGATATAAAAAATTCTGGAATATGCTAATTTGATGAAAGATGAACTGAGTTCATGCTTGTACTCTTACTTCCCCATATAATAGGAAGTGTTTGGTTTAATTAGGAAGAATTTTTCATTAGAACAATAGGCTAAAGAGGTGTTAAATAATGGAAGTTTTACTTTATTTAACCTATGTTATTAGGGTGTGTCAAATTTTTCAACTTTAAATTTCCAAACATTAGGGGTGCTCAAAAGTTGCAACATGCCTTAGGGATTGGAAATATATTTTGGCTACTTTAATATAATTTAATGTGCTTGGTTTAAGTAACTACATAAATATCATAATTTTTCAGACCAGCAATTCCCCAGTCCCATCAAAGAAGAACATTGTTCTACGTGCAGTGAGCCAGGTGAAAGATTCCCTTCACAGAAAGGCTCAAAAACACGGAAACCCGCTCAAATGATTGCAGATAATCTGGTGCATTTCAGGAAGAAGAAAGGCATTGGCAAAAGCTTGTAGGCCATTGAAGGAGATTCTACAAATGTTAATACTGGCTGGGAAGGTGGTTCCATACACTGGGTAGAGGTCAAACAGGATCATCCACTCTGCTGGAGCTGATTGACTGGTCTGAAGGTATATATCAGTGATGGTGAACATATGGTACAGGTGCCACAGATGGCACGCAGAGCCATATTTGCTGGCATGCAAGCCATTGCCCTAACTGAGCTCCAATGTGCATGTGTGTGCAGCTAGCTGATTTTTGGCTCAGACAGAGGCTCTGGGAGGGCGCTTTTGGCTTCCAGAGAGCCTCCACGGAGATGGGAGGGATTGTTTTTACCCTCTCCCTGCTCCAAGGAAGCCTTTGGAGCCTGGTGAGGGTGAAACATGAGCCTACTAGGCCCACCAAAAGTTGGGAAATGGTCCATTTCTGGTCTCCAGAGGGCTTCTGGGAGTGAGGAAAGCTGTTTTTGCCCTCCCCAAGCATTGAATTATGGGTGTGGGCACTCACGCATGTGCGATAGCACACATGCACACTCTTTCGGCACCTAAGGAAAAAAAGGTTCGCCATCACTGGTATATATGAACCACCTTGGACATGCAAACAAGTACAGAAGTTAGTCAAAAGTTCACTGATGAACTAATGCAAGTACCATAGTGGCCCCGTCATGTCCAATCAAAAGAGAGAGGTGTGAAACAGATCACAGAGGCAGCAGAGTGCAGACATAGGAGAAACATGAGAGTTATATGAGAAGCCAAGAAGCAAGTCAGAGGCTGATATTGAAGAACAAGAAGGCTCGTTGAAACTCATTTGAAGTTTTGTAACACAAATAATTGCTTTCTGATGTTATTTTGTGATTGCATGGTTTATTTTTTGCTTAGCCAGATAAGATTCATGCAGGGGGAAAAATTGTAGCACAAGGTGTAATTTTGAGAAGATAAAGTTAACAGTATTTGAGGGGTATAATAATCAGACATGCATTTACCATATCAAGCTAACTATGCAATTGCAAAAACAAGAGATTTCAATTCTTGGTGTAAAAATACACATTTTTTAGAACCCTTCACTACAAAAAATAGCAAAAATTAATTTAAAACCCAGCTTACAGGCCCTACTAGACTCAGGTTGCACCTGATGCCTGGTTAACCCAGCCCTGGTTGAAAAGTTGGGAATCCGCTCGGGGCAGCTGGAAGTTCCCATCACATTCTGCCAGCTAGATGGGTGGGTAGCAGGGGGCATCCCAGCGACATTCATCACTAAGCCCATAGAATTTCAGATGGGGGCTCGCATAGAGAGACTAAGCTTCATAATGTCCTTGAGGATGGAACAGCCCCTAGTGTTAGGGCTGGCTTGGCTAAAGAAGTGGAATCCTTACGTAAACTGGAGAAGGGGACTGCTAAAATCCAAATGAGTCACCCTGGGAGCAAGAGAGAATCCGGAAGGTAATCTCCCAATGGCGGGAAATAGTAGTAGCAGGGACAGGAACCTCCAACCTCCCAAAGAGTATGAGGATCTAAGAGAGGTATTCAGGGAAAAGGGGTCAGATGAGCTACCCCCTCAGCCACCAGACTGTGCCATAGAGATCCTAGACAGGAGGGAATTGCCCAAGCTGAAGCTATATTCGATGACCCCAAAAAGTTAGATGTATTGCTGTTGTCCATTGACGAAAACTTGCCTGTGGGCTCATTCAACCAGCCTGACCACGGATAGCACGGAAAATGACTAGTTCCCCCCCTTCCTCTTGGGCAAGGATGCAGAAATGATGAAAGGTGACTAGTATGAGTGGCTCTCTATAAAACAGGTAGTTGACAACTTACAACAGTTCATTTAGTGATCGTTCAAAGTTACGGCACTGAAAGAAATAACATGACTATTTTTCACACTTATGACTGTTGCAGCATCTCCATGGTCACGTGATTTACATTTGGATGCTTGCAATGTCCTGGAATTATGAGATCAATCCCCTTTAGCAACCTTCTGAAGTGCAAAGTCAATGGGGAAATCAAAATCGCTTAACAACCAATGATACTAATTTAAAAACTGTAGTGATACACTTGTAGCGAGAAAAGTCATAAAATAGGACAAAACTCATTGAATTTCTCACTTAACAACACATTTTGGTCTCAATTGTGGACATAAGTTGAGGGCTATTTGTACAGACATTACTGGGGAAGCTCTGATTGACAGGGGCGTTGACAATGTGGCAGGACATTAACCATATTTCTTAGCCAAAGTTAAATGCACCTTCTATTGTATTGGCTTTAATGAAACATTTCTATGCTTAACCTTGTGCCAATGAGAAATTAAGAAGAGACACTATCAACTAACTGGGCTTTTGCCTGCACCCAGGATTGACGTTCCCTAATTGTGGGAATAGAATGGATAAATTAATCTCTAAAACTTAAAAACATTTGGGGCCATATTTACCAATATCTAAGAACACCTCTACTTATGAATTTTTCTAGATAAGAACCGGGTGTTCAAGACTTTTTTGGCTCTTCTCAAGAACGTTTTTCCATTTACAAACCGGAGCCTCTAAAACTGTAACAGGAAAAGGCAGGGAGAAGCCTCCGTGGGGCCTCTCTAGGAATCTCCTGGGAGGAAACAGGGCCTCCACCCTCCCTGTGGTTTCCCCAATCGCACGCATTATTTGCTTTTACATTGATTCCTATGGGAAAAATTGCTTCTTACAAACTTTTCTACTTAAGAACCTTGTCACAGAATAAATTAAGTTCATAAGTAGAGGTACCACTGTATTAATTTAAGCAAGATGTTTAACATTCTAAGCAGTGTTTTGCGTTTATAAGCATCCGGAGCCAAAATGGAGCACGTGGGAAAAGGGTGCTGCTATGCCCAAGAAGCCTTTGTGGGACTGCCAAAGGAATCTAGCTGGGTCACTACAGAAACAGGGGTGGGTGGGATGGAGGGTCCTGATTCAACAAGGAAGTTCCTATTTGTTGTGCCAGGCAGGGCAGCATCAGTACCAAAGCAGTACAGTGAGAACCTCGTTGTATTTTGGTCACTTTATTAAATGAGATATTAAATATTTTAAGTTTCAACTACCAAACAGCACTTTGAATGGTGAAAACACAGATAGCATATTGTCTTACTTGAATGCTTTTCTTTTAAAAACAATTTCCAGTCCATAATATATATTTTACAAAACAGCCTTATAGGAAGAAGTGACATATTTTCTACAGTACTTTTATGATATTGAATACATAACTGAAAAAGCCATCTAAACAGAAATGAAGGCCAAGTTTTCACAGCTGTATGATTCAGCAGCCAAAGCTGGTCAAGGAACTGAAACGTTACTATACAACTGGGACAAAAACATGTACAGGATCACAATACTAAGCAAAAACGCTTTACATCCAAAGGAATAAACAGGTTACAAAATGTGGAGAATTTAGCAGGCAAAACTGTATTACAAGCAACATTTTATTCATCATCTTATATAAGCCATTTCATCTAGAGAAAACATCTAAAACAAATATAAAAAATGAGTTTTTGTTTACCGTCTTTAAATATTGATTAAAGCTTGATGTTATACTCAAAAGCACATTATTATGCAGCTATAATGTTGTGAGAAATATGTAAGTGGTCCAAGACTCCAAGACATCCTCATCCATATCAGATATCTTCTTCTTGTGGGAAAAATAATAGATTTTAAAGCGTTGCCGAAATTTCACCTAAATTAAGTCTCTAGAAATTCCCAGCTCAGAAAATGTAGGAATGTTCTGGACAGATATATTTGCTTTCAAACAATTACCTTAGAAAGTCTGTATTTCGTTTCTTCTGAAGTAAGCACAAATTTCAGAGCGTTTCCTTTCTTACCAATTTAAAGAAATGCAATAAATCAACTCCACTGGATGATGTTAGGCTAAAGGTTCGCCCCACTACCTCACTGAGGAAAAGAAAACTAAAACTAACTCACATTTTTTTCCTGTGAAATAGATGGTCCAATTGCCAATCAAGAAGTGTCTAGCTAAAAATAAAAATGCTCTTCAAAATCCGTGCTGTCCAGAGTCAGGTAAGAGAAGAAAAAGGCATTGTTCCTCAAGAATCATACAGAAAGTCAAACATTTAGACTTCCAAAAATATTAGCAGTTCTCACTTTTCATGGTCTGCAGTCAATTCTCCCATCTGTACATTTTCTTCTTCTGACTCCTGTAGCACAAACACACCTGTCATTTTATTAGCATGCCCGCATTCCAGAAGTTCTTCTGTTTGAAAAACTCAATATGATTAATGCATGAAAAAAGCTTTGTCAATACAGAAAATGGGTGAGAATTCCACCTTTACGCTGAAAAGTAGCTGTTTGTGGTGTAAGTAATCAGACATAATTTTTTCGCACCCGTAGGGTTGAAATTAAAAAAAAAAAGCACAATGTTCTTTTCTCCCTCACCTTCATATTCTCAAAAGAATAAAAACTGGGAAAGAAATGTGAGTTAACCAGAGATACGTCTTTATAAAAGGAGGAATTATTTCACAACTCTGGCAGTGCTGCAGATTGTGAACGCCCCTTCCTTCGTGCTCTGCCAGGTCAAAATCCAGGCTGGAGCTGGGCTCCCCTCCCAAGGGCTGCCGCCCTGCTTTAAGCTCCACCAAAATCGCGGGAATTCAGCACGCTTCCTTGCCCATCCCACTGCCGGCAACAGGACGAGCCACCAGCACCAGGATAAAGGCGACAATAGAAATGTGCTTTGCATCAGAATCAGTGCAAGATGACAATATATGGAGGATGGACAGTGCAAGATGACAATATATGGAGGATGGTCTCCCACTGACCGCGAAGAGGAAACAGAAGTGGCAGAAGGCTAGAGAAGAGAGATTTTTCTCAGGCCGTAACTTAAGGCCGCAGACAGTTTCCAGAAAACTGTTAATTGACTGATATCACACTGTCTCTAGATCATCTTCAGTTCCTATGCATTATTTTTTTCCACCACGAAGGATAGAGAACAGAAGAGACTTCTGGGTGGGTCTTGTGTGCCGGGTGGGAAGAAATACAAAAGAGTCCCATTATTTGAGGAATCAACTTTAACCAAGAACTCAGCTGCGTACATGGAGGTGTGAGGACCGAAATATACAGATCTGGGTGAGGTTCATGAGAGGCCGTTCTCCTCCGACGGCTGTTTCTATGGCTATTAACAGCAAGGGTGGCAGTTGGGAGAGAGGCAGCCTGCAAAACCCATTTGTGTTACGAAAAGAGGCTGTTTTCACTGAAAACAACTCAGCATCTCCTGTACTTGACACAGGTAAGAAGATTCTAGCCACTGTCACGGACGAAGATTGGGACAGGATAGCGCATCGTATCAAAAGAAGAGGGGGAATCATAAAATAGAAGGTGTGAGTAAGGGGGAGGGGGACTATTTATACAGTTGAGTTCTGATAAGCCATTGATTCCTAAAAAAATAAAAAAAAGTTCTCTCTCTCTCTCTCTCTGTGATTTTACCAATCCTTCAAGTGGCCAGTGCAAACAATCACATGGGTTGGGAGGGTCCCGGGCTTTTGCCACTCATAGGGGGAGGGGCTCGCTGCAGAGGCGGGGGGTGCAGGGCCCCAGCAGCAGACTGGTACATTCCTCGGAGGTCAATCTGCTGGAAGTTGGAGGGGTTCATCATCAGTCCCGGGGGTGGCTTGCCCATCATTAGGTGGCTCATGGCAGCCTGCTGAGCCTGCTGGTAGAGGTGTTGATGCTGCTGTGGAATCTGCTGCTGCTGGTTGAATTGTTGCTGCAGCCGCCGGTTCATCAGGATCCTCTGGACGCAGCTGATGAGCTGTGGGGGAGGAGGGAAGGGCGGCTATTAGCAGGCTGGGACACACCTTCTCGCAACGCGCTCTATATGGGGCTCCCCTTGAAGAGTGTTCGGAGGCTGCAGATAGTCCAGGAAGCAGCCGCACAAGTTATATGGGTATGCCCATATAACACCAACACTCCGCTTGCTGCACTGGCTACCGATTAGTCTCCGGTCACAATTCAAGGTGTTGCTTATCACCTATAAAGCCCTACATGACTTAGGGCCTGACTATTTACGGGACTGTCTCCTGCCACAAACCTCCTAGAGGCCTATTAGATCACACAGAATCGGCCTCCTCCGGGTCCTGTCGACTAAACAATGTAGGTTGGCAGGACCGTGAGGGAGGGCATAGAAACATAGAAGTCTGACGGCAGAAAAAGACCTCATGGCCCATCGAGTCTGCCCTTATACTATTTTCTGTAGTTTATCTTAGGATGGATATATGTTTATCCCAGGCATGTTTAAATTCAGTTACTGTGGATTTATCTACCACGTCTGCTGGAAGTTTGTTCCAAGGATCTACTACTCTTTCAGTAAAATAATATTTTCTCATGTTGCTCTTGATCTTTCCCCCAACTAACTTCAGATTGTGTCCCCTTGTTCTTGTGTATACTTTCCTATTAAAAACACTTTCCTCCTGGACCTTATTTAACCCTTTAATATATTTAAATGTTTCGATCATGTCCCCCCTTTTCCTTCTGTCCTCCAGACTATACAGATTGAGTTCATTAAGTCTTTCCTGATACGTTTTATGCTTAAGGCCTTCCACCATTCTTGTAGCCCGTCTTTGGACCCGTTCAATTTTGTCAATATCTTTTTGTAGGTGAGGTCTCCAGAACTGAACACAGTATTCCAAATGTGGTCTCACCAGCATTCTATATAGCGGGATCATAATCTCCCTCTTCCTGCTTGTCATACCTCTAGCTATGCAGCCAAGCATCCTACTTGCTTTCCCTACCGCCTGACTGCACTGTTCACCCATTTTGAGACTGTCAGAAATCACTACCCCTAAATCCTTTTCTTTTGAAGTATTTGCTAACACAGAACTGCCAATACAATACTCAGATTGAGGATTCCTTTTCCCCAAGTGCATTATTTTACATTTGGAAACATTAAACTGCAGTTTCCATTGCTTTGACCATTTATCTAGTAAAGCTAAATCATTTACCATATTACAGACGCCTCCAGGAATATCAACCCTATTGCACACTTTAGAGTCATCGGCAAATAGGCAAACCTTCCCTACCAAACCTTCCCCTATGTCACTCACAAACATATTAAAAAGAATAGGACCCAGAACAGACCCTTGTGGCACACCGCTTGTAACCTGACTCTGCTCAGAATACTCGCCATTAACAATAACTCTTTGATGTCTACGCTTCAGCCAGCTGCAAATCCATTGAACTATCCAGGGATTAAGTCCAATCTTCACTAATTTATCTATCAGCTCTTTATGTGGAACCGTATCAAAGGCTTTGCTGAAGTCCAGGTAGGCAATATCCACGGCACCACCTTCATCCAACACCTTTGTGACATAGTCAAAGAAATCAATAAGATTAGTCTGATATGATTTGCCTTCAGTAAAGCCATGCTGATTTGGGTCCAATAAGTTATTGTTTTTTAGGTGCTGATTTATCCTCTTTTTGAGTAGAGTCTCCATCATTTTAACTACAACTGATGTCAAGCTAACTGGCCTGTAGTTACCAGCTTCTTCTCTACTGCCCTTCTTGTGAATAGGCACAACACTGGCCATTCTCCAATCCTCAGGAACTTCTCCTGTTAACAACGATTGGTTAAACAAATCAGTCAGGGGGGTAGTAATGACAGATCTGAGTTCTTTAAGAACTCTGGGGTGGATGCCATCTGGACCCATTGCCTTATTTATCTTTAATTGTTCAAGTTCTTCTAAGACATCGGCTTCTAAGATCACTGGAGCTGAATCCGTACAGCTGGAAGCAATGCTATATCCCTCTATAGTATTATTTTGTAAGGTGTCTTTTGAGAAAACTGAACAGAAGTAGCTATTGAAATGGTCAGCAATCTCCTTATTCCCATTAATGCATGTTTTATTCCCAGTACTAAGCTTCGTGATGCCGCAGTTTTTCTTCTTCTTATCACTAATATATCTGAAGAAGGTTTTATCCCCCTTCTTTACAGATTTTGCAATTTCTTCCTCTTTTGAGGCTTTAGCAGCATATATTATCTGTTTCGCTTCCTTCTGTCTCATTTTATACACCTCCCTATCAGCTATACTTCCAGACTCTTTATACCTCCTATAGGCAGCCTTTTTTTCATTGACTATAGCCCTTACATCATTGCTAAACCATAGCGGTTTCTTCTTCCTTTTACCTTTAATTATTTGTCTTACATACAGTCCAGTGGCTTTTAAGATACAGTCCACTGGGTGCTCGCTCCTGCCATTTTATCACTCCCCTTTAATTCATTATCTAAATATTCCCCCATTGCATTAAAATTTGTTTTTCTGAAATCCAGTACTTTGGTTGCATTATAGGATTGCTCACAATGAGTTTTTACATCAAACCACAAACATAGATGGTCACTGCAACCTAAATTTTCTCCCACCTTGACCTCTGAAACCCAATTCCCATTCGTAAAAACTAAATCTAGAATATTCTCCCCTCTAGTTGGTGTCTTAACCAGCTGTGCCAGAGCTGCTCCTGTAAAGGCCTCTACTATATTCTTACTTTTGCATGTAAGGGCACTGGGGATATTCCAGTCAACATCAGGCATGTTGAAATCACCCATAACCACAATATCTCCCTTTACTGCCATTTGGGTAATTTCATCCACCATCTTGTTGTCATATTCCTCGGATTGCCCTGGACGCCTATAGATCACCCCAATTCTAATGACAGAACCTTCTTTATTTTGCCTTTTCTGTTGCTGCCCCGGCTTTATGGAACCAGCCCCCCCCCCCCCCAACCGATGTTCACACTGCTCCCACTCTACTGTCCTTTCGAAAAGCTGTTAAAAACCTGGCTTTGTCGACAGGCCTGGGACCGTGAACTTTAACACCAGACATGGCCAAATCATGTTTGTTTGGTATGGATGTTTGTTTGATTGCGGTTTTTTGGGAGGGGGATTATAATTGGGTTTGTTAGGGTCTTGGGGGTTTATTTATTGTTGTTCGATTTCTTTTTATTATTGTACTATTGTATTGTTTTTTATTGTTGTAAGCCGCCCTTAGTCCTACGGGATTGGGGGGCATAGAAGTCAAAAAATTAAATTAAATTAAATTAAATTAAATTAAATTAAATTAAATTAAATTAAATTAAATTAAAACATGGTTTCCAGCTACATGGAAAGGGAAATGAATAGTTTCCCCTTTTGGGCATTCTGCCAGACTAGAGATCTTAACCCTCCGTTCTGCCATCCAAACGTCGCCTGGGTGCTTCCAAATCAACTGGGATACAACTTGGAATGGGAGGGACACTACAAGGTCCATACAGATAAGTCACTTTTTACATCCTTGCATAAAGTACCAAGACAGAGGGCTTTTTTTTTTTCCCCCCTCACCATTTGCTGCTTGGTCAAGACATCATTGTAAATAGCTTCTCGGCGCTTCACATCCAGCTCTTGAGTTGCCTGGCGGTTCAGAGCCAAAGCCTGGACCTGATTTTCTGAGAGGGTGAGGTTCTCCTTCCACTGCAAAAGAAAAGACCATGTAGGCTTTCAGGGGAGTCCCCAAGGGTGGACCTTTCTCTGCAGAAAGGGCCGAGGAGTTGCCATGAATTCCAACTGCTCTTCAAAGGAAAGCAAGCCCGGCTCTGAGAAACTGCAACCCCTCACCCTTTCCCCACACAGATACCGGGGAGTCTGTCCGGCAGAAGCAACCTGGGGTCAGCAATGAAACTGCAGAGAGGAAACGGAGCTCCTGCCAATTCTGCCTGCAGGCAAGACCGGTGGGGAAGTCCTGGCCTCTCCAGGGATTTGACAAGGAAGCACAGGAGAAGCAGCCTACCTGTGGCATCACCCTGAGCAGGAATTCCCCTCATCCTGCCAGACTTTGGGTCCTTCCTGTCCAATACTGTTGCAGAATCAGGCAGCTGCTTCCCCCCAGAGGGCTGCTGTGCCAGGGCCTTGCATTTCCCCCCTTGAGCAGGAGTTGCCATGAGTGGGGAGCAGAGTAAGGAAGAGCTAGTTGCAAAAGGGTCAGCCCTATTGAAATTGGCTCGGGCTGGACTTGAAGCATCACTGAGGAAGTGTGCATGGATTGTTCCTGGTTCTTCTACCAAGACAGAAATGTCTAGAGGAGCCTTCCTTCCACACATAATCAACTGACCAAGAGAGCCACAAAGAGATCGCACACAAACTTAGCATCATCTGGTCAGGAACGCCAGCACCATATCTTCATATCTGCTTTCCCCATTGATGCAACTTCCAGTTGAATGTATCTGAGCACAGGCTTTATTCTGGAGATTCCAAATAGACTGCTTAATCGTTATTAACAATGAGAATCAGTGACATTGATGAATAACAGACTATGATCACTAACCGTTATTTAATCTGGATACCTCCAAACATAATGGATATCAGGGCCAAAATTTAAATCTTTCCCACTACATAAACAACTCCACCTTCTCCTCATTAGATTTTTACCCTGTGTTTTTATATACCATTACACTGCAAAAGAAATATGTCTGTTTTTAAAACACTCATTATAAAAATATCAAAGTTTCAATTAAAAAAAGGACAAAAGAAGTAGCAATTTATCACCCAAAATCTGAACATGATTACGACAGTTTGAAAGAACTATACAATTTCAAAACAAAAACGGATTATCACATTTTCTACCATACTTACTATAGAGGAAATAATGTCTTCAAGGGGTTGAATTCTTGCTCCAGTAACATTGTTTGTTGCTTCCACAACTTTTTCCCTGCCTTGATTAATGAGTTCCTGGAAGGAATAAAAAAGAACTAGTTGAACCGTCAGAAATTGAGATAATGAATTTTTGTATCACATACTGCCCACATGCCTTTGTAAATATGTTTTTATATGTCTAAATCATGCAAACATAGGGTCCCATTTCAAGTCATCCCATGGGGCTCTAGACAGAAAAGCAATTTACCCATCCGAAAGACAGATGTAAAAACATAAACATTTTCCCCTGGGAGCAGCTTTGCTTCACCTAGCAATCCACCTGGAATCAGCTGTTTTTGTATTCAAACTAATTTTCCTCAAAGCAATTAAGTGCTCATGGTTTGTTCTTTAATCATGCAACTCAGAAATCCACACTACAAACACTTGTAGTGTGAAACACTTTAGGTGAGAAACACTTTCAGTGTGAAACAACAGTAAGATGAAACAAAAGATAAGAGCTATGGAATTCTTTAAAAAATGTTATTATCTACATTCCCATCAAGGGCCAGATTAAAAAAAACACATTGAAAAATGTAGAAACTTGGCGTTGAGAGCATCTCCCCTCACAAGATAGTGGGGAGAGGGGGAGAATGGGAACAAAAAGGACTGTGTAGGCCACCTTGAAGTTCAAAATGAAAGCCAGAATCGAACTCTAACAAATACCAAGCAAACAAACAGATCCGATACAGCTTCTGATCTTGCCACCTACCTCCAATTGCTGGTTGCTCATTGCAGACAAGGCCGCCAAGTTGAAAGGAATATACGGAGTCTGAGACGTCAAATTGGAGGGGAACATGTTTTGACCCATTGGCATGTTGGTGCGCATTGTCAGACCCTAAAAAAAAACCCAGAATGGCATTTCTGACTATTCAAGCTGAAAGTCTGACTACTAAGAAATAATCAGTCAAAGTGATGATAGGGCCTGGCACAAGAGAGTGGAATTTGGTAAATTTATTTTGCCTGAAAATATATACGCCTAGCCTACATTCAGCTGATGAAAATGGTATATAGTTAGTATGGGTTATCCAAGCCTTGGACTTTTTAAAAAAATATAAACAACATTTTATTAATAAAGAGAACTGATTTCTCAAGCTCAAAGGAACTCCTAAGATCATCATAAATGAAGAAAAAAAGCTGACACTCTTGATCTGGAGGAATTATACAACAAAAACATCTCTACCCTAATTTGCAAAACAAAAATGCTAATCGCATCAAAACAAAACAAAGGGCACAAACATATAGTTGGCTTAAATGTCACCCTGCAGTTTTCAAACACCGCTTCCATTGCAAAGCTGGCACTGATGTTCTGCAATGATGCCCAACAGCATCGCAGCACTGAGAAGGAAGCCAATGGAACAGAGGGAATGAATGAAACATAGGAAAGTCTGTTCAGGGTACAATTCCAACCTGTAGAGGAAACTCGATTGGCCTAAAAAGATTGATGTTCAAGGCCAGGAGTGCAGTTATCTATCCACAGCTGAATAGTTAAGGTACGCCCGTATTATTCCAACTTTATGTGTGCTGCATTGGTTGCCAATCGGTCTCCGAACGCAATTCAAGGTGTTGGTTACCACCTTTAAAGCCCAAAATGGCTCAGGGCCAGACTATTTATGGGACCTGCCTCCTCCCTCATACCTCACTGCGGCCAGTAGGGGCCCACAGAGTTGGCCTTCTCCAGGTCTCATCCGTCAAACAATGTTGGTTGGCGGGACCTCGGGGAAGAGCCTTCTCTGTGGTGGCTCTGACCGTTTGGAACAAACTGCCCCTAGAGATCTGCACTATCTCCACCCTACCGGTATTTCAGAAAGCCAGTAAGACCTGGCTTTTCCAGCAGGCCTGGAATTAAATTGATTGCAGGTATGTATGTTTTTTAAATGTTATTACTGTTTTATTATATTGTTGACTTTTATTATTAAATTTTAACTGTTTTTATTGTTGTTCTATTTATTCCTATTATTAGCCGCTCAGAGTCCATTCGGAGTGAATGGCATATAAATGCAATCAATAAATAAATAAAGACCTGAGGTAAATACAAGAATATTAAAAGATAACTTATAAAATAGTGGTGACATAACTCACAGAAGGGGAAAAAATCTGAAAATAAAGAGGTGAAAGAAGCCCAAAGAAAAGCTATAAAACATAGAAAGTGTTCTCTTTCCAGCCTACGCAGACTGAAAACCAGAGGAATCCCATCAATGTTATTTTAAAGCAAACTCTTTTATATAAGAAGCAGCATTTTTTTAAAAAGCATTATAGTCCCTCTTGGCTGCTCTCCCAGTGAAGGCAAAGAAGAGAAATAAAAGTCCCGGCTGATCAAAGCCAATTAACATTCTGGAGGGGAGATAAATGTTCTCTGAGTCATACAGACACACAGATTCTCCAGACATTTCACAGGCAGGTGCATTTCTACTCCATGGATTTTAGCAGAGAAATAACAGTTTGCTAGTGTAGCATGTCTGGAACCCTAAACCTCGAACTGACTCCATTACTAACATTGAATCTCCATCCCGATTTTCCTATGAAGCCACCCTTAAATACTCAATGGGAGTGGTCAACCATTCCCTAGAGTTAAAAACTACAGATTACAGTACTTCCTTTTCCCATACAAGTATTCTTGTCTTTTTCTTAGTCTTCTAAAGAGGGCATCTAACAGAGGCTCGTGGTCTCCCTCCTCCTCTGAGTCAGATATTACCATCATTAGCATATCTTCCACCTCTAGTGGTCCCCCAGGTTCATCCAGGTCTATCTCTCTCTCACTCTCTGCATCAGCTGGCAAGACCACTGGCTTAGGGTACCAAGATGGGCCTGGTTCATCCTCTTCAGAATCTGCCCTTACCAGAGTTGGTTGAGGACCACTCACAACAGAAAGTTTGAAAAAAGCTCAAACAATTTGAAAAGTAATTTTCGGGAGCAATTGTGGACGTGCCCAAAGGCAAAAAAAAGGACTAAAATATATACTTGGTTAGAATAAAATGATAAAACAATGCATAGATTTGAAACCAGAAATATTTCTGCTAGGTATACTACCAGAACAGTATAATAAAGGGAAAACATATTTAATTTTGCACATAGTAACCGCAGCAAGAATAGTGTTTGCACACTGGCAAAATGAAGAGGTCCCAACAGATGAAAGTATAATAAAAAAAAGTATTAGAATGTGCTGACATGGATAGGCTGATACTTAAGATAAAAGAAAAGGAAGAAACAGAATACTTTTTAACACTGGATATATTTCATCATAGAATTGATGAAATTCTAGAATTTCATCAATTTAGAATTTAAAAAGAATTTAAAGAGATAACAAAAAAATTGTACTGAAAATACTATAAGATGGATAAACTGTTTTATTATTTTATGATTAATTGATATAATTGATATATTTATTAAGATTACTGGTATGATTATGGATATTGTTGTACTTTTACTCAAAATTAATTATGCCCAGACAACACGCTGTTCAGATAGACATGGAATTTGTTGTTTTTAAAGCAATAAAATTACCAATAAAACATATATTCACAAAGGAAGAAGATGAAGGAGAAATAGTTGTTGTAGAACTGCAAAGCTCACAAATTTTCATGATGAGAGAGGGGGCAATGCTGTCCTAAGCCATTTTTTACACAGATAGAGGTTCCTATCTCTGATGGGCTTGGTTATTCTGAAGTACACTATCTAGTATTTTTGTAATGGTTTAATTCAACCTACCTTCTTTTCGGCTTCATATTCAGCCCAAGCTGCCTTCCTTTCTTCTTCAGTCAATTCTTCTTCCTCTTTGTGGTCCAGAAGGGAATCATGCTCATGATAACCCACTATATGTTCTTTCTGAATCTGCAACAGTTCAGCTAGAATTGTGTCCTAGTAGAAAACAATAGAACACAGCCTATGAGAGCTCATCTGGTAAAAAGAAAACTTGTTTGCCTTAGCAAGGTTCTAGAAGCAGGCATAGTAATAACTGAGAAATTTAGTAGCTCATTCAATCCTGTTTGCAAAACTGTCCCTTATTGCCTACCCACCAGAAACCAGAATTCGTGATTATACAGTTCTGAGGTTGAAAAGTGATAAACTGTGCTGTTTGTACTTCCAAAAATGAACCTACAGCATTTACACGTAGAAATATGTTTAAAAATGTGTAAGTAAGTAAGTAAGTAAGTAAGTAAGTAAGTAAGTAAGTAAGTAAGTAAGTAAGTAAGTACTTTTGCTCCTTAAAATTCTGCATTTTCTCCTTGACTATCTAATGCATCTAACAGCTTGGAACTATTGGAATGGTCAAATATGAACTATGTTACTATGGATTGAATAACTGGGAGAGGTTTTAATATGGTGTTTTCACTCTGTCATAGAGGGATGGATACCTACTTGGGGGGGGGGTGACATTCACTCTATGGCAGGAAGGCTTTCTCTAGTTCTTGAACTGAATGTGTCCTATCTAGAACACTTTATATCTGCTGAAGAACTTTGCATTTATATACTGACAGACAGCCTCTTTCTGTTATGTAAAGTTAATCGCTTATTCAATCTTTGTTCAATTTCAAGTACCTTACCCCAGTGTTTCAAAGATAACAGTAAATAGTGTGTGTGTGTGTGTGTGTGTGTGTGTGTGTGTGTGTGTAAAATATTCTAACTTGTGAAGTGGAGATGAACTGCAAATAAAAACAGTTCCCTTTGTACAGAATCTCAAACACAAGCCCAGAAATACCAATACAGGGACCAAAAACATGTAACAGATTAAAAACTCACTTATATTAAACTGAAACTATATTTTGCCCAATAGCTTTATGTGGGTACCATAAGCATTTACAGAAATCTTTGGAATAAAGGTAGAAAGCCATCTTTCCCCAACCTACCAGGTCCCAAGATTTCCGAGAAACGCTTAAAATAAGGTGGGACACAAGTCAAAACCATCAATACATATTTTTAGAAACTGCCCATGCTGGTTATGAATTGTGGAGGTTGCCTTCTAGACCAATACACCTGGAGGGTGTCAAATTCAGGGGAAGGCAATGTAAGAAGGTAAACTGAGATATCTAAGAGGGGGAGATGGCCAGTAAAACCGAATTTGAGAATATGCCAACTGAAAAAACAGCCTGATCCAAGCTCAGTTAACATACTTGTAAGATCTTGTTCATAACTTTGTACAACAAAATTTAACTGACTGCAGAATTCTTAAGATACACATGTACATTAGTTCCTATGGAAACAATACTGTTGAGCACAGTGCAATTTAATCCATGCACACCATGCCAATGTAGTCATCAAAATGTGGTTTAGATTATAGTTAACTGGCAGATCTGTATTGCTTTGTCTGAAACGCAATTTCTATTCCAGTAATGGTGAACCTTTTTTTGTGTGTGTGCTGAAAGGGGATGCGTGTGCACGCCAGCGCATGCACGCATGTCCACATCCATTCCCTCGCTCCATGCATGCATGCCACTCCCCACACAGACTACTGTGCAACTTTCCCCTCTGCCCCCACATATGTGCAGAGGCCTCACTGAAGCCTGGGAGGTTGAAAAAACCAGCCCAAAGGGCAAACCGGATGTTCGGGAAAAATGACCTTCCAATTTGCCCGTTGGGCTGTTTTTCGCACTCCGGAGGTTTCAAGGAAGCTTCCCTGAAGCCTTCACAGGGCAAAGTGGCCTTCCTCACAGCTGAAAATCAGCTGGCCAGCACACACCTGCAGCTGGAACTGACCCAGGGCAATACCTCGCATGTCCTCCAATATGGCTCTGCATGCACCCCTGAACGTGAGTGGCATCAAGTTGGCCACACCCACCCAATCACATGATCACCTAGCTACACCCACCCAGCCAGTTGTTAAGCAGATCATATTAGTGGTCTGTGGGATTTAAAATTATGAATTTAGTGGTCTCTGAGGTCCGAAAGTTGGTGACCTCTGGTCTAAAATGTCTTAAGCAAGCATTCATTTCAATAGAGACTCTCAGAATAAAGCTAAATAGAAGCATGTTGAAAGCCTAGAATAATATTATATTTTCACATACCTACAAATGCCTCTAATTTAAGAACTTTTCTAGATAAGAACCGGGTGTTCAAGATTTTTTTGCCTCTTCTCAAGAACCATTTTCCACTTACAAACCTGAGCCTCCAAAACTGTAACCAGAAAAGGCAGGGAGAAGCCTCCGTGGGGACTCTCTAGGAATCTCCTGGGAGGAAATAGGGCCAGGAAAGGTGGGGCCTCTCTAGGACTTTCCTGGGAGGAAGTAGGGCCTCCATTCTCCCTGTGGTTTCCCCAATCGCACACATTATTTACTTTTACATTGATTCCTATGGGAAAAATTACTTCTTCTTACAAACTTTTCTACTTAAGAACCTGGTCACAGAATGAATTAAGTATGTAAGTAGAGATACCATGGTACTTATCAAATTGAAGCCAACGCTTTGTACAAAGCAAAAAACCTCCAGTCATCTGCCTCAATATAAGGAAGATGGGTTATTAACCAGAACTTTACCACGTGACCAAGACAACAGGATCTTTGATGAGCTTGCAAAATTGGCCACCTAATTATCTAACTGGCTGTGATCAGAAATGAACTAGAAGAGGCGAGAGCCCTCCTGGCTCTTGTGGTTTTCTTTTTCCAGGCTTAAATACAGTTGCTAAATGCCTCGAGGAGCTTACTTTGGGTAACATGGGCGTGTCTCTTTTCTTCTTCTTTTCTGAATTGGGATCATCCAGTAAGTCTGGTTCAAAGGTGTAGAGTTCTGTGAGTTCATTCATGGTAAAATGGCGTTCAACCTGTTGCTGATCGACCACTCGGAAAGAGAGGGACTGTTTTGTAACCTGTCTATCGTAGATCTTGTCTTCCATGGTTCCCTTTAAAAGAAAAACACATTAATGCTGGCCAGGGGATTCCTGTTTTGCTGTGTTTGTTATTTATTTATTTATTTGTTTGTTTATTTATTCGATGTCTATGCAGCCCAATCCTGAAGGCGGCTTACAAAATGATATAAAAACAATAGAAAATGATACAATAATAAAAGAAGTCGGATATATTTTTAAAACAAAGCCCGTAATAAAACCCATAGTATAAAAAACAATCACAATCATATGCATACACATCATTCATAGAGTTTGGCCATGAAAGGTGTACAATTCATGGCCCTCAGGCCTGCCGGCAAAGCCAGGTCTTCGTGGCCTTGCAAAAGGCCAGTAGGGTGGGAGCAGTATGGACATCGGGAGGGTAGTTGGTTCCATAGAGCCGGGGCAGCCACAGAGAAGGCCCTCCCCCATGGCCCCGCCAACCTACATTGTTTAGTTGACGGGACCCAGAGGAGGCGAACTCTGTGTGCTTTTATTGGTCTCTGGGAGGTATGTTGCAGGAGGCAGTCCCGTAAATAGTCTGGCCCTGAGCCATATAGGTCTTTATAGGTAATAACCAACACCTTGAATTGTGCCTGGAAACTAATAGGAAGCCAGTGCAGCTCGCAGAGCACAGCTGTTATATGGGTAAACCGAGGTATACCCATGACAGCTCTTGCGGCTGGAAAGTTACCACGAGTTCAAGATGCCAACTTCATTGATGGTGGCAGTAACAAGAATTATGCAAACAATATTATCATTTCCAGAAAACTAAAAGCAGAAATTTACCTTGAAACAGCACATGGCCAAAATCTAGAGGGCACACAAAGTCTGGCTTATGCCCTTTGAATCAACTCAGCCCCTCAAATTGGCAAACTAGAATCTATTCCCTGATATGTCATTAGCAAACATCATTTGGCTACCAAGAAACAGACCTTATGATTATACCAAAACTGTAGATGCTTCTCTTTAATCTTTGACAAGCTAAAATCAATGCAAATCCCTTCTACAGAGAAGAACGAGCAACTGAAGGTTTCCTTTCCTCCTGCTGCAGGAAAACCACCTACAGCAGAGGCTCCCAATCCACGGCTGATTCAGAACCAGGGAGGGAAAGCGGCAGGCAAGTGCAAGCGCATGCAGCTTGCATGGGACCATTCCAGAAGTGGGCTGCTAAGGTGGAACAATGACGTGTGCTCGCCTGTGTGGCTCTGAGTGCTAGTAGAGTCCAGCACAATTACACTATTGTACCTGGGCAGGTAGTGAAATCGCGCACGGACACGCAGGTGTGCCCAGGTGCAGTGGCATAATTGTGCTGGACTCCGCTACCACTCAGAGCCACTGTTCCACTTTAGCAGCCCACCTCTGGGCCATTCCCTCTATCTCTCCTGCCACTCTGCCCCTGGTCTGAACGAGAAGGCATTTTGTAATCAATGATTTCAAATATACCATATTTTTCGGAGTATAAGACGGACCCTTTTACCCCCCCCCCAAGAGCCCCACCCAGCCACCCCCATCCTTTGGCCTCCGCCTCCCAGCAATTTACCTCCTTGTAGCAAACAGTATTCAGCTTGTTAAACCAAGCAACTCATTATCAGCTTCCCGACCCTCAGCTGATTCGATGCCAGGTGCTAAACTGAAAGTGAAACTAGCTGCAAGGAGGCAAATTGCTGGGAGAGAGACACAGATTTTTATTCTCTGCTGAACTGAAAGAGAGGAGGCAAGTCAATAACCATAAATATCTTTAGAATATTCAAATTATTAGACTTATTTTTTAAATACTGCTTTGTTATTGTTCTAGACAAAATGAAGACACTTTTTAAAATAAATGCTTGATCTGAAGTGGCCCAGTGGTATTTTATCTTTTTAAATAAGAGAGAATAACAATACTTCCAGAAAGTCACATCAATTTTAAAGATCTGTAGAAGTATAATCTGAAATGTAACAGTGACCTGTTTTAATATTAAGATAAGGCAGCTGAGTTAAACCTTGACTGGTTTGTGTTGTGATTCAGCCTGAGGCTGCTCAGGGACCAGCTGTGTCTCTGCTGGCTCCATGCCCGGAGGAGGATGACAGTGCAGAGGGGGCTGAACAGTCGGACAGGGGAGAGGAAAATCAGGAATGGGATGAAGGAGAACAGCATGAGAGCCCCGGGGGGGGGAGCACTCCCAGCCAGTAGCTTGGAGTCATTAGGTGATGACGCACAAGCTGTCATTGACATGAGACAGCGACGTTCAGAGCAACGAAAGGAGCAGTTAAAGAGATATTTTCACCATTGAAGTAGAAACAGCTGGGTTTGGGTGTGGTACTCATCAGCAGGGTTTAAAAGGCAGGCAAACCCTTTAAGCCATATGGAGTGTTATCAGCTTGGCGTGGCGTTATCCTGTCTTGTTTCTCGGCGTCTCTGTTCCTGGCTTGTGGCCCAGCAGCTTTGGAAGATCCGTGGGAGGTATAGGTCTGCTATCTACAGCTTTGGTTTGGCAGCAAGAATTCTGTATTGCTGCATGGACTTTTGGCCTTCGTGAATATATCTGAAGATACAGCATTTTCCTGTTTGTAAGGACATTTTCTGTTACCTATGTTTTTCTTGGATTTTATAAAACTGCCTTTGCCTTTTACCAGTGTGTCTGGCTTCTCTTTTTCAGTTGGTATTGGCTTCTGGAGTAACCCAGACAGAACAGTTTGGAGTAGATCTATTTAAATAATTGGAAGGAGTTAATGTGTCCACATTTAAGAAAACTTTCTGGCATTAATATACTGCCATAATGTACATTTCTCAGACACACATGCACAGAAATGCACAGCAAACAATGTATATCATCTGTGCTGTTTGATGGGAGGCAGAGGTAGAATTTTTTCCCCTTGTTTTTCTCCCCCAAAACTAAGGTCTGTCTTATACTACGAAAAATGTGGTACTTCAAAAATCAGACTTCAATTATGTGGAAAAGATTCTGTTCTGACTTACTTGAGCTAAAAATCGGTACACATAAACTGGTTTAGTTTGCCCAAAACGATACACTCTGAATATACTCTGAATATCGTAAGAAGGGTTCCAAGAAGCATCAAAAATAATGACTCTATTTGCTGCTACTAGGTTTATCCCAAGGGATCCTGCTTTAGTAGAAATGATAAACAAACGGCCTCTGCAAAAAACAAAGAGAGAGTAAAATAAGGTTTATTCCACTTTGTATTCAAATAAAAACATAGTCTGCCACAAAACAGAGAAGCGTATTGAATATTCTTTAAATTTGGTGAAAAAGGAAAGGAAAATGCATTTTAATAGTATAAAACAGAATTCAGAGGATCCTGTTATATCACAGGATGGACATACTAATTAAACTGCCTATTCCTTTTGGGCATATTTAATCTTGAGAAGAGAATATGAACTAATGTAAAACATTTTGGATATGACATTCCATATTATGTTCCTTCTCCAGTGTAAAATTGTATGTCAAATATAAAATAGGATATTGACACATCTGAGCTTGTATCACAGCTGCTATCAGGTTGGAGATGCTTCCAAAATGCTCAGCACAGCCAATTTTGCACAAAAAACATCAGTTTTGAATTTAAATCAAGACACTTTGCAAACTCCCACCCCTGCAATACTTCAAAACAAAACATTTTGCGCACTCCTAAAATTAAGGATAGGCAGAAAGAAACATTCAATTATCTCAAAAGTATGTAACCTTCTGTCTCTTAAAAACCATTGGGCAGTCCCCACAATTTACCAAACTGCATTTTTTAAAAGTGAAGAGAAAAATCTTACTAATTTTGTTTAATTTCAATCACCTTTAAATGTAAATGAAATGAATTAAAATCTGAGCTTCTTTAAAGGGCATGTTTTAGCTAAATACTATAATTGTTATTTGGGAGACAATAAATTTCACCAGCACAAAAGAGTCCTTGAGGAGTTGGTTGGCATATAAATTATATAGATAGGTAGGTAGGTAGGATAGATAAGATAGATAGATAGATAGATAGATAGATAGATAGATAGATAGATAGATAGATAGATAGATAGATGATAGACAGACAGACAGACAGACAGACAGACAGACAGACAGACAGACAGAGAAAAAGAGCACTCAGAAAATTTGTATAGGCTTTCCCAAAAGTGATCTGCCCTGCATTTCTTCACCTTAAGGATTACATTCCAAAATTGGATGGAAAAAAGTTAACTCCAAAAGTGTCAATAAAAACCATATAAAAAGTTTTCTGCACAGAAAATGGATGATATGTTCTTATTTATTCAATTCGGAAAATGTGTAACACTATACAACATGTGTCAGAAATTGGAAATATGCACGTCAAAGAAGAGGAAAGACAGCAAGTCAAACTCTATAATGTGAGCCGCCCCGAGTCTGCGGAGAGGGACAGCATACAAATCTAAATAATAAATAAATAATAAATAAAATAATAATCAAGCTCGTCAGGAAATGACTTTGGAATCCCCTTCTGAAAGGAAAGCCCAACAGCCAATGCCTTTCTTATCATTAGGTGTGAGAGCAGACCCCAAGGCAAGAGTGGAGAAGGGACAGACAAGTATTGGCTGAGCTAAATGGTAATTTCATTGAGAGTAGCCTATCAGTACAACGTACTGCACTGGTTGGGTTTTCAATATATGAACTAGCCAGCAATGTATGTTTGGAGGAAATAGTATGTTACTTTAAGGGCTAGGCTGCAATAATGTTACTTTAAGAGCTAGGCTGCATTTAGCCTTTTGATGAAGATGTGCCGGTTTTAACTGCCACAATTCTCAATAATTATCATTCAAGTGGAAATTTGGGGACTTGAAATCCATATATCTCAGTGGAATCCAACCTGGGGAGACCTGCTTTCATTTTACCTAGTTCTGTAATTGAGAGTTATACACAAATCTGAATATAATTTTTAAAAAAGGAAGTGCTGGTATTTAAGTAGAATATAAAATTGACTGAACCACCACCACTGCCACATATACTCTGTTTCAAGTTCAGTATTCTAACATTGGTAATAACCCATAATGCATATGGAAAGGAATCTAAGTTTCTAAGCCATACAGCAAGTCTGCGGAGAGGGGCGGCATACAAATCCAATAAATCAATAAATCAATACATACATACATACATACATACATACATACATACATACATACATACATACATACATACATTCATACATAAATACATAAACAAACAAATAATAATAATAATAATAATAATAATAATAATAATAATAATAATAATAATAATAATGTCCACTTAAAGCAGGTTTTCCCAACCTTGGAAACATTGCTGTATGTGAACTTCCATTCCCAGAATTCCACAGCCAGTTCTGACCACATGGGACCGGAAGATCACATATCTAGAAATGGCCAAGATTGGGAAATCTTGGCTTAGAAATTCACCACGCTCTGAATTTATGAGCCCAAGAAGAAAAACAACTCTTTTTGCATCAACTCCTCTAGTAGTAGTAGTAGTAGTAGTAGTAATAGTAATAATAGTAATAATAATTAATAATAATTATTATTAATTAGATTTGTATGCTGCCACTCTCCGTAGACTCAGAGTGGCTCACAACAGTGTAACAAATCGAATACGTAAAAAGACATCTAAAAACCCATATCATTAAAATAACCATACAACTCAGTCATACCATACATAAAACATATTAGCCTGGGGGTGGGCATGGTCTTTTAACATATCCTAAGGTGGGCTGTTTCCTTGATATTAAGCAGCAGACCCGCCTTGTACTCTCTACTTCCATCTTTAACAAATGTCTTCCTTACTTTCAGCCATCAAAGAGATATCGTTAGCATCTCTGAGGCTGCAATTTTAATTCAATTTCTAGATTTTTCTAATCTAGCAAAATAGTCTGCATGTACTTTAAGCTTATTATACATTATAGGCTATCCATAAATTATTGTGATGTGTATGATCAAGAGCCGTTGTATAATCAGTGAAATAAAAACAGGTAGTTTTTTGCAATTCCCATTGTTTCCATCATGTACTGGATGTTAGGAATATGAAACTGATTGCCCTGTTTCAGTATATCTGGCAGTTCTTGTTGCAAAGACTGTTGGAATCTAGCATTAACTTATTGGCACACGAGATAAGATGATTGGTTAATGTTTTAAACATTATTTAGCAATGCTCTTTTTGGGGATATAGATTGATGCTTTCCGTTGATCACTGCAGTGTTCTTCATCTATGCATTTCAACTTGCATGGAGCTTTTAATAGCACAATTTTATATGATTTAAGCAGTTCTGCAAATAAGTCTTGCAGTTTCCCTATTAACAATGTTTTCTAATTTCATATTCCAGACTGTATGGTTTTGATTGAGTGGTCAAAGTTAGCATTATTCTAACATATTTGAGCTGTATACAAGCACAGACTTTAACACCTTCTGTTAATAGTGATGGGTATGGGTAGTGATGGGTATTTCTTCTGTGATTTACAGATCCACAATCAGTGTTCCCTCTAAGCTGCATGCGCGCAGTGATCATGAAACATCCGCATAGCGGGTTTTCGAAGCGGCGCAGTTGCCAATTGCTCATTCGCTCACTTGCTGCTCGCTCGCTTCTCATTCCCAAAAAGGAAGTTTGGCCCTTCCCGTTCCGGACAAGATGGTGGTGCCCATCAGGCACTTCCGCCCTTCTTTCTCAGAGTGATAGAGTCCCTCCTTCAGCTGGCTTTGCTGAGCCCGCAGCGAAGACGTCGTCAAGTAGAGGCGGGGGGGGGATGGGTGCTGCCAATAGGAAGGAGCCAGCCAGAGAGTGAGTGCAGCTGGGCAGCCTGCAGAAACGGAGGCGGGACAGAGCTCGGCTGGGGAATCGGGGCTCTGTGTTTTTTTTAAACAAGGTTTTCGGAAGAACCTCTTGGGGAGAGCTTTAGGCCCTGGCCGGAGAGAAAGGCTAGCTGGCCATCCTGAGTCCGCGTAGGAAAAGGATGGGGACGGGCATAGGGGTGTGGGAGCCGGGGAAGCAGGCGGCCAGGCAGCGACCCCATTTAGGAAGGCACCGGGAAGAAAAGGAAGTGCCACACCTGAAAGAGAATTGATTCCTGAGCCGGGCGTCCCCAGAGAGCCCCTCGCCAGGATTCTCCAGGTCCAACATTTGGACGTGATTCAGGCCCTGTGGGAGACAATTGCTGGAGTCCTGTCTGTCTAGATAGGGTGGAATAATGGGGACCCCAACTGTAGAGGTAGGGAAGCCACTCTCCCCAAGAGAGAGAAAGAAAGAGAAAGAGTGGAGAGAGAGAGAGAGAGAGAAAGGGGGGAAGAGAGGAAGAAAGGAAGAAAGGAAGAGAGAAAGAGAGAGGGGTGAGAGAGAAATATAAATTAATGGAAGATACATAGGACAAATAAGGGGTTTAATGATATGTATTGTATAATTTTATGACTTTGCATTATGAATTTAAAATATACTTGGAAATGTAGAAGATTGATGAAAGCTAATAATAGTAAATGCTAAGTGCCTGAAAAATAATTGAGCCGGGGTGGCGCAGCAGGTAGAGTGCTGTACTGCAGGCCACTGAAGCTGACTGTAGATCTGAAGGTCAGTGGTTCAGATCTCATCACCGGCTCAAGGTTGACTCAGCCTTCCATCCTTCCGAGGTGGGTCAAATGAGGACCCGGATTGTGGGGGCAACAGGCTAGGTCTGTTAAAAAGTGCTATTGCTAACATGTTGTAAGCCGCCCTGAGTCTAAGAAGAAGGGCGGCATAAAAAAATTGAATAAATAAATAAATAAATAAATATTGAATGAAATTATAGAAAAGTAAATATGGAAATATATGCATTCGTGTTCAGATAGATTTTCATAGTATTATTAGATTACTACTGTATAATACTATGACAAATATTTAAGAAATGAAGATGGATTAATAGTTGTGTTTTTTGTTTTGCTGATTTTTTCAGTTTTAATAGTAATAGATTTTGGTTCTGTTTTATTATTGATTTCTTTTAATAAAAAAGAAGGGAAATTTTCCCCCCTATTAATTAGGAAAAGGTTGTATAAAAGTTTTCAGTTTCTTTTAAGAAGAACGTATAAGAAAGAAGAGGAGGCATGACGGCCTATCTGGATTTGTAAGAGGATAATGATATTAATTGAAATATAAAATAACAGAATAACATAGTTGGAAGGGACCTTATTCTGTCCCAGCACCGAGCCCCAAATAATTATGCAACAAGTTGTCTTGGGTGACATCTGTGCTCAGGCATGAAAATGTGCTGCTTAAACTCTATACTTTTTCGCCCACACCGAAAAAAAATTAGAGGGAACATTGTCCACAGTCTTTCATATTAGTTTGTAAATGTCATTTCAATGACTGGAAAAAGAAGCAATTGATTAGACTGACACCCAAAATCATAGGCCACAGACAAGGCTTCCTTCCACACACTTTCATTCTTACCTGACATTGGTTACATCATTAAAATCTTCAGCCCACTTTTTTCTTGACTGAGCAGTAGTAGAACCATCCAAACGATAATAATCAATATTTCTGAACCATTTTCCTTCACCTAGGAGTTTAAAAAGCATGGGGTTAAGTGTATTGTACATGGAACATAGAAACATAGAATATTGACGGCAGAAAGGGACCTCATGGTCCATCTAGTCTGCCCTTATACTATTTCCTGTATTTTATCTTAGGATGGATATATCTTCATCCCAGGCATGTTTAAATTCAGTTACTGTGGATTTACCAACCACATCTGCTGGTAGTTTGTTCCAAGCATCTATTACTCTTTCAGTAAAAAAGGAGGCAAGGATCCATCATCACCTGACAGTTTCCGTTTCTTTTTAAAATATTACTTATGAAATTCATGAAAGTTCAAGAAAGCTTCTAACTTTTAACTAAAACTGTCTGAAAAAATAGTACTGGGCTCCTTCTAATTATTAGATTTGACACAATGGAGATATGCAGCAGACCAGGTTCCATTTCCCATGTATCCATTTCTGTGTCATAAATATATAAATGGTATGTCATTTTCTCAGTGAAAAACTATATTCTTGCTTTAAAATAGTATTGCTTTTTTCTGGCCTCTTAACTCCAAACACCATTATTTAACTCCAAAGCATTGTTTTATGGTTCTTATAATAAATTATATTTATTATTATCTTACAATAATTTAGGACCTAGTTAGGATTAACATACCGTATATACTCAACTATAAGCCGAGTTTTTCAGCCCCCAAAATGGGCTGAAAAACCCGACCTCGGCTTATACTCGGGTCACCACAAGAGGGCGCCGGGTCACCACAAGAGGGCGCACCGCGGGAGCCTGGCAGACATTGCTGGCTTGGGCGAGTGTGGGAAAGGGCAAAGGGCGCTCCAACCGAAGCGGCTGTGGCAAGAGTGGGGCAGTTGCCTCCTCTCCCCGGCTCTAGCAAAGTTGCCAGCCAACTGCTCCGATGGCATGCGAGAGAGGAACAGACGATGCGAAGCTGGTGAGGTCAGGGGGGGGGACTCATGAAGCAGGAATCCCCCCCCCCCGACTTCCCATCGTCTTTTCCCCTCTCGCACGCCGTCGGAGCAGTCGGCTGGCAACTTTGCTGGACCCGGGGAAGGCAGTTGCCCTACCCTTCCCACAGCCGCGTCACTCGGAGCCCCCTTTTACTTCCCTCTTGGAGCTCCTGTCGGCATCTTGCAGCTGCCTTCCCTTCCCCGGGTCCAGCAAAGTTGCCAGCCAACTGCTCCGACGGCGTGCGAGAGAGGAACAGACGATGCGAAGCTGGTGAGGTCAGGGGGGGGACTCATGAAGCAGGAATCCCCCCCCCGACTTCCCATCGTCTTTTCCCCTCTCGCACGCCGTCGGAGCAGTTGGCTGGCAACTTTGCTAGACCCGGGGAAGGGAAGGCAGCTGCAAGATGCCGACAGGAGCGCCAAGAGGGAAGTAAAAGGGGGCTACGAGTGATGCGGCTGTGGGAAGGGTAGGGCAGCTGCCTTCCCCAGGTCCAGCAAAGTTGCCAGCCAACTGCTCCGACGGCGTGCGAGAGGGGAAAAGACAATGGGAAGTTGGGGGGGGGGATTCCTGCTTCATGAGTCCCCTCCCCCTGACCTCACCAGCTTCGCATCGTCTGTTCCTCTCTCGCACGCCGTCGGAGCAGTTGGCTGGCAACTTTGCTGGACCCGGGGAAGGCAGCTGCCCTACCCTTCCCACAGCCGCGTCACTCGGAGCCCCCTTTTACTTCCCTCTTGGAGCTCCTGTCGGCATCTTGCAGCTGCCTTCCCTTCCCCGGGTCCAGCAAAGTTGCCAGCCAACTGCTCCGACGGCGTGCGAGAGGGGAAAAGACGATGGGAAGTCGGGGGGGGGGGGATTCCTGCTTCATGAGTCCCCTCCCCCTGACCTCACCAGCTTCGCATCATCTGTTCCTCTCTCGCACGCCGTCGGAGCAGTTGGCTGGCAACTTTGCCCTACCCTTCCCACAGCCGCGTCATTCGGAGCCCCCTTTTACTTCCTTCTTGGAGCTCCTGTCGGCATCTTGCAGCTGCCTTCCCTTCCCCGGGTCCAGCAAAGTTGCCAGCTTGTACAATTACTGCACTAATTCCCTGATTAGATTTTGAGGTAAGTTCTCTCTCTGCTTTTTTTCAAAGTCTCCTTTCTATAGAACTTTGATAAAGTTCCCCCCTCCCTCCCCCCTCTCTCTCAAGAGACACAGAGAGCGAGACAGAGAGAGAGAGAGAGAGAGAAGGAAGAAGGGTAGAAGAAAAAGAAAAAGGAATTGAGTACTTTTTAAGGGCTTTGTTGGATTCATTCTGTAGATTTGTTATGGTACAAGCAATATACAATCGTACTAATTTTAGCCTGCCAGTAGATTGTAAAAATAAGATACATTATGCTGCTTTCTTCTACCCCATAGAGATTCATGAATACTTAAGATGTTTAGCATTTCTGTACTCACTTAGCATTAAGTTTTAGTGTTAAAATAATATTAATATTTACCTCTTGGATTTAAATCTATTGTTATTTCTGTGTGGATTTACCTCAGAATAAGTCTCAGTTTTTTGGGAACTTGCTGATAGATATGCTTAAAACTGCAGTCCATCTGTGCAGTTGCCTGTAAGTCCTATTGAAATCTGTAAGGCTTAACTCAGAATAAAGAGTTGATTTAATATGCAATCCTGTACATAAATTTACTCAGTAATTAACTTGGCTGCATGGCTTGGGGTAGTTTGGTAGAATGTTATGCAATTTTTATGTCTCTGAAAATCTTTTATTCTTAGATGGGAAAAAGAATTTTGTGAAATTATTGTGCAATTTGAATTTGAAAAAATATTGTTTTGTTCTTCTCTCTACTTTATCATTGGATTATAGAGAGAAAAATTAAGTCTCTAAAATCCTGTTTTGAGGGATTTTGACTCATAGGTTTTAGCTTGGTTGCTGATTGAACTACTTTTTTACTTTTTAATTTATTTAATTTTATTTAATTTATTGTAAATATCAGATTGCTTTTATTTACCCACTTTGAAATAAATATTGTTTACCCTCTTTAAAATAAATATTCTAAAACATTTAATCTACTGATGTCTCATTTAATGTAATTTTATTGGTTTCCATTTTTATAAGTTACCAGTAACCACTGCATTTTCTAACCTCGGCTTATACTCGGGTCAATAAGTTTTCACAGTTTTTGTGTCAGAAATGGTGCCTCGGCTTATACTCGGGTCGGCTTATACTCGAGTATATACGGTAGTTTTGCCACAGACTAAAACTAATAAATTGAAATGTAACTTCACAGAATGTGATGTACTCAACTTCAATTCTGACACAATTAAGCATGTTTTTATATGCTTAATTTAAACAATTTACATTACAACTTAAGCAACTTAGTTTTGAACGATTTCAAGTAAAATACTAGTTAAATATAATATTTGCAGAATAAACTAAACTTATCTTTAAAGGTAGGTGGAGGGAGGGAGGGAGAGATGGATACTTGTTAACTGTATTTTGTGAGATTTTTATTCCAGGAAATTGTTTTCTGTTTTTTTGTGGTGATTGACCTGTTCCCTGGAAATTACATTTTCTAAATAAATGTTAAATTTTAATGCTTAATCACTTTAGACAATATTTATAACAGCTAGTTGCTCTACTTTTTAAAAATCTTGCTTGTTAAAAAGACTTTGGATAATGAGGCAAAATCTATTTTTAACAACTTTGCTTTCAAAATAAAGCAACGTAGCTATCCCTAGAAGTAGAGGATTTGTGTTGTTATTTCAGGAAATCCTGAATGCTATCATACTGCCTAGGTGCAGCAGCGTAATTGCGCTGGACTCCACTAGCACTCAGAGCCACGGGGGGCGAGCACATGTCACCGTTCCACCTTAGCAGCCCACCTCTGCCAATCAATCTCAGAAGACAGGACAAAGCACAAGGTTTTCAAGGCTCTGTGTTATGCATTGTGAAAGGAAAACATAAAAATGGAGAATGTGGGTGTGGAAAATTCCCAAATCACAGAGTGGGTATTTGCTTACTTACCTTTATATCTGAATGGTTTTTTTTCCTTTTCCTTTTCCTTTTCCTTTTCCTTTTCCTTTTCTTTTTCCTTTTCCTTTTCTTCTTCTTCTTCTTCTTCCTCCTCCTCTTCTTCTTCTTCTTCTTCTTTGTCCCGGCTTGCTAACTCCAAAAAATCTTCTATCAAGTCAAGGGATATCAGAGATTGGCTGAAGACTAGGCTGAAAATGGGAATTGGCAAAAGAGCTGTCAGTTTCCACACCTAAAGTTAACATTCTGATGTCTTGTGCTTGGTGCCACCAATTCAGTTTACAAATGGCAGGCAATATTAAAAAGCTTGTTTTGCTGGTCAGAGCAGAATGCGGATGTCAATTTTAGGGAGGGGAAGCCCATGGCATTGTAGATGTTTTTCCACTTTGGGGTTCTGGATTTCAGATATTCCACAACCTAAGAGGGGAATTTCATGAGTTCGGGAATTGCAGGCTATTGTTGCACTCATCTTACCTAGTAGAGCAATAAAACATCTTCAACACAAAACCAAACCCTCACGTCTCCAACCACAAAACTCTGACCTGCACTTATTTGCTTCCGCTGCAAAAAAGAATAGATATGGAATACAATATAGTGGTACCTCTACCTAAAAACACCTCTACTTACGAATTTTTCTAGATAAGAACTGGGTGTTCAAGTTTTTTTTTTTGCCCCTTCTCAAGAACCATTTTCACTTACAAATACCGAGCCTCCGAAACTGTAACCAGAAAAGGCAAGGAGAAGCCTCCATGGGGCCTCTCTAGATATCTCCTGGGAGGAAACAGGGCTAGAAAAGGCGGGGGGAAGCCTCCGTGGGGCCTCTCTAGGAATCTCCTGGGAGGAAACAGGGCTGAAAAAGACGGGGAGAAGCCTCCGTGGGGCCTCTCTAGGAAATCTCCTGGGAGGAAACAGGCCTCCACCCTCCCTGTGGTTTCTCCAATTGCACACATTATTTGCTTTTACACTGATTCCTATGGGGAAAAATTGCTTCTTCTTGTAAACTTTTCTACTTAAGAATCTGGTCACGGAACGAATTCGTAAGTAGAGGTACCACTGTACATAGAAAGCACACAAATGCAGATTGTGCTCAGCTTGCAACCAGTCATTTAGCAAGAGTTCAAATTTACAACAACAGCTCCTCCTCCCAAGTCCCGACAGCTTCCCCTGAGGTCATATGTTGGCATTTGGGTCACTCAGCAGCCATCCAAATTTATGGCTGCTTGCAGCATCCTGTGGTCACATGAACATGCTTTATAATGATTTATAAAAACATGATTTTGGCTTTCTGGTTTCTGGCAAAAAACATCCATTACTAACAATGGGTTTGCTTAATACAGTGTTTCTCAAATAGTGGGGCAGGCCCCCTGGGCGGGGGGGGCATGAAGCGATGCCAGGTGGCACGTGACCCTGAGGGACATTATTTTTTTGCCACCGGGAATAGTTTTTTTGCACCGAACAATAGCACACAGCACAGAGTAGGAGATATGAAGTGCAGTTAACAAACCCTTAAGAGACACCATGGAAAAATATTTAACATGGATGAAAAGAAAGGAGGAGAGAGATGGAGATGAGAAAAACGTAAGTCCCCCGAAAGCTAAGATGAGGAAATATGACAAAGCGTATGTGGCGCTTGGCTTCCCTGTGACTATGGTGGGAGATGAGGAAAGACCGGTATGTTTGCTGTGTTTAAAAATATTGGTAGTGGACAGCATTAAGCCAAATAAATTAAGGCCTCACTTAAACACATTACATCCCAATCACGCTGATAAGCCACTTGAGTTTTTTCAGTGAAAACATGCGAAATATTGCAAACAATTGTCCCGGCGGAGAGTTGGGGGGCAAGCAAAATATTTACTTGTTCCTAGGAGAGGCGTAATAGAAAATAATTGAGAAACACTGGCTTAGTAACAACCACCACTTTTGCTTAATGGCCATCATTAAATATTCTAAAATTGGGCATGATCACATGGTCCTTCTTGTGCTTAAAACTGACATAACTTATGACCATAATTTTGGGCTCAATCATAGTCTTAAATCAAGGATTATCTGTATTTCAACCCGAAAACGGAATATATATTTTTTTCTAATCAGCAAGAATTGCTTACACTTTATCTCCAATTTCTTCGGCCATGCGCAGGATTTCAAAGAGGAGCATCATCTTCCCCGAATGCTCCAGCACTTCTGCATCAGCATCAACCACAAAATCCTTATACCAATCAGGGGCAGGGCTGCCAGGGTTGGAGGAATTACTTTTACCTTAGAGAAGTGAAAGAAGGGGAGGGAAGTGTCACTTCAAAAGGCAAAGCACAGGCTTTTCTCGATAAAAATACAATTTCTTAGCCAAACTTTCACTTTGATTATAGTATCATAGTATTATATTCCAGGAGCTTTGATCCTTAGGTTTAGGGAGAGAGGGGGGGGGAACATTGCTTCCTTGCCATGGAAAGGGCAGCTAAACAGCTAAAATATATATTTGCACAGTTTCTCTCTATAAATCTTTCCACTGTATTTCCTTTCATTATTTTTTTATTTATTTATTTGAATTTGTATGCCGCCCCTCTCCAAGGACTCGGGATGGCTCACAGCGCATACAAAAACAGAACAATAATATAAATCCAATTAATACTACATTAAAACCATTAAATTAAATTAAATTAAAAGAAAGTAAAACCTATCAAACCAATTATTCAACACTAATACTTAAAACATCCATCCATCCATCCATTCATCCATCCATCCATCCATCTATCTATCTTTCTATGCTGCCCCTCCCCAAAGACTCGGAGTGGCATATAAATCCAATTGACCTCTGGATTGAAAATCTGGCCGTTTTCTTGTCTTCCTGCTGTCGGGGCTGTTTTTTAAAAAACAAACAAACAAAACCCACAGCTCTTACTGTGGCTGGTGCTGAACTTCAAGGCCTCTCTAAAGAGGCTCCAAGAAATGAAGTAGCCTTCATAGTCAATAAAAGAGTAGGAAAAGTGATACTGGGATACATGTTATGCTTAAAATCCTACAAGCTAGGCTCTAGCAGTATGTGCATCGAAAACTACCAGAAGTACAGGCAGGATTTTGAAAAGGCAGAGAAATTAGAGGTCAAATTCCGCATGTGCAGAAGCCAAACTGCCAAAATCTCACAAAATTTTGCTTTCTGCACATGCACAGAAGCCAAATATCGCTCTGACGCACACACACGCTCGCCGGTCACCTGGAGCTGCGCACACGTCGCTATTTTCCCTACCAGAACGCCTGTCTCTCCCCACCCCATCCAGGTAGGAACCCAATATTGGATACAATGTGACTTTAATGAACTAACGAAGCTAAACAAATAAATTTGCAGCCAATGATTATGACATTTGTTCAGAAAATAAAAACAAAAAGTTCTTAGCTAGAATCCTGGTACTAAAGATTATCAAATAGCTATAAATAGTGTTTATACCACAGTTAATATACCTTGGCTGATGTGGGTTTCAACAAATGGTATATTATCTGAAATTTACATTTCCAAGAAATACTTTGAATGCTCTATTCATTTGTCATAGATACACACACAAAAAAATGTATGATTATAACTTATTTTGCTTCATTTTCTCACCGAATGGCATGAAGCATCCCCATATAATTTACTGCACTATAGTAATACATTAAAAATAAGGTTCCAAGGAGTTGCAAATATTTAAGTATTGCTGTTTAAGACTTTATATAAATGTATGCTATTTGTGCAATATATTTACCATTAGGTTAAATGGACAAAGGATTACCAATCAACGTGTATGAAGAAATTCTGCTAGACACAGGCAAATTATCAATATATTTTTTGGCCTTCGGGAGCCCGTATGGCATTTCCAGTACTGGAAAATGCTTACAGGATTCTACACTGCTAGTATGCAAGACCTCTACAGACTCTTCGGGCTCTGGACATAGGTGTGATGGCTTTCTATCCTAAAAGCAAAGACCAGGCTAGATATCCCATTACTGAACAGGATCCATGGTTTGAGAAGACTGGCATACATAAGAGCATCTACAGTCTTACAATGTTCTGTTGGATTCCTATGTTATCTTCATTTATGTCACTTACATTCTTTAGACAGAATAAGTCTGTGGCTTTAATCTTCACTAGTACAGTAGTACCCCTAGTACCCCTAGATACGAGCATAATTCATTCCATAAGGGAGCTTGTATCTCGAGGCAACTCGTATTCTGGAACAAATAACTTTTTTCCCCTCCGAGATAACCAAAAGCAAGGATTCTTGCGCCACCTAGTGGACGCTCGGCTCGTATCCCGAATTTGAGCTCGGGAGTAGAACAGAAATGTCTCTCCCCTCCTAGCTCGTATCTTGAAATACTCGCATGTAGAGCAGCTCGTATCTAGAGGTACTACTGTATATTATTTAGAGAATGGTTTATTTTACATGCAGAACAAACTTTTTTCCTTATGGAACATGAATTTTACTATTAATAACAGCATTTATTTCCATGGAAATTTTTCCTTATACTATTTTACAGGTGTTACCACATACAGAACAAATTCGCTGAGTGCAGTATCCACTGAGGAAGTGAAACATTTAAACAAATGACCCATCATCTTACAATAATATACACATTTACATCTTTTGCTTTAATTATTGCTTCAGAGACAAAAAAGTCAAATAGACGCGAGATCACATTTTCATTTGAGCACGAGCAGAGAAAATTGGCGGTGCTGCTTTCAACTCTCCACCTAAAATTGTGTCCAAAAAGACACAAGACAAACTGTTTCAACTCAGGGCAATTTACTAACTGCAGTTTAGCTGTCTTCATAAAAGGAGCACAAAAGTTGCCTCATTCAAGCACCCCTGGCACCAGTTCTGCTATGCGAACTTTGATGCCTGGCTAACAGAAGGACTCACGTTCAAATGCAGCTTCTCACTATTTTCTTGCCTCCAGTCCTTTAAAATTGGGTGGAACCTCAATCCTAAGATAACGGTGCACTTTCATTTACCCTGATTTTTCTCTTGCTATCTTTGTGTCTTTAAAGTCTGCCACTTCATTAACTTTGGGCTATGAAATTCTGAGTTTCAGAAGAGTATAGCAGTACACTTCTGTTATTTATCCCAATTTTGAGACTTCCTTCTAAGAAACATTACATTGGGCTGATTAAAAGTTATGTTTTACTAATTCACAGTTTTGATTTTTTAAAAACTGAAAACTCCATTGGGGTTGAGAACATAGAAAAAAATTAAAAATAAAAGCAGTTCATTCTTGACTCTTTAAAGCAGGGATTTTTAACCATGATCTGTGAATGATCGGTGAAGACTCCCCATTTTCCCCCAGAAAGATGTGTTTAAACATTCATGTAAAGAGTTATTAACTCTCTCTCTCTCTCTGCGTCTGTCTGTCTGTCTATTGTATATTGTGTGTGTATAGATAGAGATATACATTGTATATAGCAGTGATGGTTAACCTTTTCGGCACCAAGTGCTGAAACTGGAATACATGCATGCACAAACGCATGGTAGGCACATGGTAGGCATCAACTGGCCGTCACGCTTCCATGCATGTGTGCCCACAGAGAGGGCTCTGCATGCCACCTTTGGCACATATGCCATAGGTTCACCATCACAGGTATATAGTTAGCTAATTCTTGATACTTCTTTGCTTGCGGATGTTTCATTACCCAACTAGATGACTGCACTGTCTACAGTAATATATGGGTTTCTTTACTAATACGTTAAAGCAAGAACAAAATAAACTAAATCTTAATTAGAGATTAGTGAAAAATAAATTTGTAATCCCCTTCTTCCCCATCCACAGAGCCCCTTAAATCTAACCCCAACTCTCAAGATCTGCAGCTCCCAGGTTAAGCACCTCTGCTAAATAAACTTTTAGGACCAGAAAAAGGAGAAGTAGCACCGCTGGGCAGAAAACCCTGATAAGCGCAGGGCAGCTGGAATGATGGCCTTCGCTGCCCTTGAATGCCCCCTACAAAAAGCCTTCCCCATCCATTAAGAATCTGACTTACCTTCCTCTGTCTTTACAATGGTGGGAGGGTTGTTTACTGGCTCCTCCACCGTTCCTTCTCCACCTCCCCGAGATCTTGAATTCCAGACTTTAATCACTTCCACATCATTGTCACTCCCACTCTCACTGGAACTACTGCCTTTCTTAGATTTCTTGCCTTTTGTTTTCTTCTTTCTAAAAATATATTTCAATATGAAAACTCTTCCGCCACACTCATTTTATTCCAAGCTGTTTTCGTGTGCAATTCCAACAATCAATGGAGGAACCACTCAACTTACTTGATTTCTTCCTCAGAGCTTAAGCTCATTGACGTTTCTTCAGAATCAGAAACTATGAAGTCATCAAGACTGTCTTCATCAAAATAACCCTGAAAGATCAGGTGTTCTTATTAAGCATAGCCATCCTTGTTTCAAACTTTCAGAACACAAATTAAAACACACAGAAATAGAAAAAAGTATGGAACCAGTTATCAAAAAATGAAACGCCCTAGAATTGTCTCACTGCAGGCAGACAAAAAACAGAGAAACAGTTTACCTTGTTTTCCTTGCTAATATAATCCAGTTGCAAACACCAAGGATGAGTCCAAATTCTGCTTAACATCTGGAAATCTTGGAAGAGTTTAGCTCCAGCTTTGCCTCTTCCACCTTCACTGCTGACACCTGACAATGGAGATCAATTATATACTTGAAACAGATTAACTGAACTGTAAATTTAGCAAAATCAACTCACTTTTATACAATGCATCAGAACTCACTCTCTTTTTCCTAGCCGCTTGTAAGAGAAGGTTCTCCCAGTGCAAGACTGCTACCAGAAATCAGATGATTTCTGTAAATGAAACGAAGTTTTTTTCTTCGTTCTTAAAATTGTTAAAAATCCCATATTTTTCTTATTTTACAGTTTGACAATCTATATTATTTATAGGCATATGTTATTTGCACATGCAAACTGCATTTTTATTTATATGCTAGAAATCCCATTTAAAAAATTACAATATTTCCTCTAAGGCCTTAATGTCTATTGCAAATCATATTTCAATAACTTTTTATATGCAATGCTAATGACAGGCAACTTTTTAAGAGTAAAGTTATATCATTCAATCTCAATTTCCCATAAAATTTAAAAAGTCAAGGAAATTAAAAACCCTATTAAAATTTCCAAAATTTAAGTGCATTTGATAAATTAAAGTTTTAGCTAATACTTATACTTGGATTATCCCTGTCACACAAAAATTTAAGCCCAGCCCTCTTATGATCCCACCAGTTCTTTGCCACTGGTAAATGGTAGTTCCGGCACAAGTTCCAATGGATCATCTGTGCCACAGCATTATTATTATTATTATTATTATTATTATTATTATTATTATTATTATTATTATTATTATCATCATCATCATCATCATCATCATCATTTATTAGATTTGTATGCCGCCCCTCTCCGAAGACTCGGAGCGGCTCACAACAACAGAACAGTACAAATCCAATGATCAAAACAATTAAAAACCATTAATATAAAAACAAACATACATCTCATACAAACCATACATAAAGCAGAAATGGCCTAGAGGAATCAATTTCCCCATGCCTGACGACAGAGGAGGGTTTTAAGGAGTTTGTGAAAGGCAAGGAGGGTGGGGGCAGTCCTAATCTCTGGGGGGAGTTGATTAATAATAATAATTTATTAGATTTGTATGCCGCCCCTCTCCGAAGACTCGGGGCGGCTCACAACAATAATAAAACAATGTTACAGTGGAATAAATCTAATATTAAAAGAGAAAAAGACATATAAAACCCTATCATTTAAAACCAAACAACACATACATACCAAACATAAAGTATAAAAGCCTGGGGAAGGTGTCTCAGTTCCCCCATTCCTGGCGGTATAGATGGGTCTTGAGTAGCTTACGAAAGACAAGGAGGGTGGCGGCAGGTCTAATCTCCGGGGGGAGTTGATTCCAGAGGGCCGGGGCCGCCACAGAGAAGGCTTGCCAAACGACATTGTTTAGTCGACGGGACCCGGAGAAGGCCAACTCTATGGGACCTTATTGGTCGCTAGGATTTGTGCGGTAGCAGGCGGTTCCTGAGGTACTCTGGTCCAGTGCCATGTAAGGCTTTAAAGGTCATAACCAACACTTTGAATTGTGACCGGAAACTGATCGGCAACCAGTGCAGGTCACGGAGTGTTGTAGAAACGTGGGTGAATCTGGGAAGCCCCACGATGGCTCTCGCGGCCGCATTCTGCACGATCTGAAGTTTCCGAACACTTTTCAAGGGTAGCCCCATGTAGAGAGTGTTGCAGTAATCGAACCTCGAGGTAATGAGGGCATGAGTGACTGTGAGCAATGACTCCCTGTCCAAATAGGGCCGCAACTGGTGCACCAGGCGAACCTGGGCAAATGCCCTTTTCGCCACAGCTGAAAGATGGTGCTCTAATGTTAGCTGTGGATCGAGGACGCCCAAGTTGCGAACCTTCTCTGAGGGGGGGTCAATAATTCCCCCCCCCACAGGGTAATGGACAGACAGATGGAATTGTCCTTGGAAGGCAAAACCCACAGCCACTCCGTGTTGTCTGGGTTGAGTTTGAGCTTGTTGACACCCATCCAGACCCCAACAGCCTCCAGGCACCGGCACATCACTTCCACTGCTTCGTTGACTGGACATGGGGTGGAGATGTATAACTGTGTATCATCGGCATATTGATGATACCTCACCCCATGCCCTTGGATGATCTCACCAAGGATGATTCCAGAGGGTCAGGGCCGCCACAGAGAAGACTCTTCCCTTGGGTCCCGCCAGGTGACACTGTTTCGTCGACAGGACCCAGAGAAGGCTAACTCTGTGGGACCTAACTGGTTGCTGGGATATGTGCGACAGAAGGCGGTCCCGGAGATATTCTGGTCCAATGCCATGAAGGGCTTTATAAGTCATAACCAACACTTTGAATTGTGACCGGAAACTGATCGGCAACCAATGCAGATTGCGGAGTGTTGGTATAACATGGGCATACCTAGGGAAGCCCATGATTGCTCTCGCAGCAATCGTCAACAAGATTATCTGAACCATCTCTAACCATCTTCATCAAGGTAAAAAACAAAACAAAACCCCACTCTGCAGTTCAGATTTGCCTATTTCATATCCAAATATCATCCGGGGTTTTTTTTTCTCTCTTATAATTAAGCAGTGAATTATCCTTACCTGTTAAGTGATCCAGGTAGTACTGGTAGAGTTTACACTGAATGGGAGTCATTCTAACAGCTAGAACATACTCGTGTTTTGGTGGCAGGAACTTTGTCAGTGCTGTATAATCTTTTCTCTACAATTAGATCAGAAATAAAGCTAAATAGTGCTATGGTATTATTAGAGCATCAAAGTAGCAACCCTAAGTCAATAAACTTTGTAACTTAAAATACCAGTAAAAACTTAAAATGCTTAGAAAGAAAAACAATTTAGGATTCAAAGTGGTGAGATTGTCTGCACAGAAACCTCTCCATTCAATGGAATGATCCTGTGACATAGGTCATAGAGATACACTGGCTTGATTCAGACCTAAAAACCTGAAGCAGAAGTACCTGGGACTGAGGCTTCGGTGTTCCATAGGGAAAAGTTTCAGAGTGTTCACTTTTTTGTTGTTTAATTCAGCGTTTCCCAACCGGTGTGCCGCGGCACACCGGTGTGCCGCGAGACATGGCCAGGTGTGCCGCTAAGCTCCAGCTGGGCGGGGCGCTGCCGGTACTTCCGTCCTGGGGCTCCCGCTCGCAGCTGTCCCCCGCCTCCTGCTCGATGCCGCGGTTTTCGGCGCTCTCCTGCTGGGCGCCAAAGAAGGAAGGCAGGAAGAAGGAGAGCTTTATTCTTCGCGCCTTTTCCCCGCCTTCCTTCTTTGGGACCCAGCAGGAGAGCGCCGAAAACCGCGGCATCGAGCAGGAGCCGGTTGACAGCTGCGAGCGGGAGCCCCAAGAGGAAGTACCGGCAACGCCCCGCCCAGCTGGAGCTTCTCCTGCGTCGACGGCAAGTTTCCTTTGTGGCCCGGCGGGAGGGCACTGGCGATGGGAGCGGGGGGCGGGGGCGGCCGCAGTGGCCGCAGGCAGTCGTGGGGAGATGGCGGCGGCGAGAGGGAGCGCTCTCTCTCTCTCTCTCAGCTGACTGCAAGCGAGAGCCCTGACAGTGGCGGTTGGACGTGCTGCTAGACGTCGTACATGCTGGCGCTGCGGGCCTGGCATATACGGTGTCCAGCAGCACGTCCAGCTGCCGCCGTCAGGGCTCCCGCTTGCAGTCAGCTGAGAGAGAGAGAGAGAAAGAAAGAGAGACATATAAGAGAGGCAGAGAGAGAGAGAAAGAAAGAGAGACATAGCAAGAGAGGCAGAGAAAGAGACAGAGCAAGAAAGAGAGGCAGAGAAAGAGAGAGAGAGAAAGAGAGACATAGCAAGAGAGGCAGAGAGAGAGAGACAGAGCAAGAAAGAGAGGCAGAGAAAGAGACATAGCAAGAGAGGCAGAGAGAGAGAAAAAGAAAGAGAGACATAGCAAGAGAAAAAGAGAGACTTAGCAAGAGAGGCACAGAGAGACAGAGAAAGAGAAAGAAAGAGAGACATAGCAAGAGAGACAGAGAGAGAGAAAGAGAGAAAGAGAAAGAAAGAGAGATAGCAAGAGAGGCAAAGAGAAAGAAAGAGACATATAGCAAGACAGTGAAAGAGAGAGAGAGCAAGAGAGAGAGAAAAGCAAGAAAGAGATAGCAAGAGAGACAGAGAGAGAGAGAGAGCAAAGGAGAGAGAAAGACATAGAGGAAGGGAAGGAGGGAGAGAGAAAGAGAGCAAAAAAGAGAGAAAGAAAGAGGGATGGAGAGAGAGAAAGAAGGGAAGGAAGGAAAAGAGAAAGAGGGAGAAATAGAGCGAAAGGGAGGAAGAGAGAGGGTTTTTTTGTCCAAACTTTTCTTTAGCCCTCCCCCCCGCCCCGCCCCCCCCCCCCCTTTCAGTGTTCCTCGGGATTTTGAAAATATGAATAATGTGCCGCGGCTCAAAAAAGGTTGGGAAACACTGGTTTAATTAACTTCCTCATGCCAGTAGTTATTTTAAATATAGTGTTATGACACACAAGCCAACTTTACAAGCATAGTCTGTTTCAAATGACTATGACCCATAACTCTCCTGCTCTGGAGAAAGAAAGGAAAAACTCATAGCCACATTTCAGCATCGTGCTGATGTGCAACTATAATAATGTACCTTATACTGCCTGCCTACAACTGGCGAACACCATTAAGTTATCACCATTTTTTTTGCAAAGGTTTTATAAAAGGGGAGGGAAGGAGAAAGTAGAAATACAAATAAACAAGGAGGGGGGGAAACTAAAAGGTTAAGAGACTCCCATGTCACAGCTTGGGGTGAAATGTGGGTCACAAGTCTAAAAAGATTAAAAGTTTTGCCCCAAATTATCCATAGATATTATCCAGTAATTGCAGCCCACCCTGAGTGCCCGTGCCTGGTGGGGTTTACATTTTAAAATAAAAGAAAAATAATCAAATGGCTGTGGGCAAATCAAAGCTTTTAAAATATTTTCTTTCTTGTTAATCAGGAGTAATGGATTGCTTGTTAAGAGAAAGGTATAGCTTCAGTTGACAGGAGACTGTCAAGTTTCAGTTTCAGATGTAAGAAATTTTTAAACTTCCATAATGGAGCAAAGTAACACAAACCAAAATCCACACACCTGAACACATCCAGCCAGCATTTCATACAAGATATGTGCCCGCTTTTTCATCACTCTCACATCTACTAGAGTGGAGTCAGCACACTGGCCGTTCTGGATGGGATTTATAAATCGATTTCGGAACTCCTTAACTGATCCTAGTAAATTCTCCTTGATGAAATTAACCATGCAGTGATCTGAGGAAGGGAAAATGTAACTTTTAGTTCCTTTCAGCAGAATAATCCTGTTGCAAGTCTTTAATAAAGATGGACAAGTATATATTCACTGAGGCCTTCTCTAGTTGGGTGGCCTTGGTCCAGAAAGGCAACTTATAAATATTTAAATAAAATAAAGAAATGTTTAAAAGCAAGTTCAGGCTGTTCTGTTTTTTTAAAAGGGACTATTAATTCAAACTGGGGATTGGGCTAGAGCAATGATAGCGAACCTTTTTTTCCTTGGGTGCTGAAAGAGTGTGGGCAGGTGCTATCGCACATGCGCAAGTGCCCACCTCCATAATTCAATGCTTGGGGAGGGTGAAAATAGCTTCCCTTCCCCCCCACCCCTGAGGGCCTTCTGAAGGCGAGAAATGGCCTGTTTCCCAACTTCTGGTGGGCTCATTAGCCTTATGTTTCACCTTCCCCAGGCTCCAAAGGCTTCCCTGGAGCCGGAGGAGGGTTAAAAACGCTCTCCTCCATCTCCCCAGAGACTCTCTGGAAGCCAAAAACACCCTCCCAGAGCCTCTGTGCTAGCCAAAAATCAGCTGACCAGCACACACATGCATGTTGGAGCTGAGCTAGGGCAATAGCTTGTGTACCAGCAGATATGGCTCCGCGTGCCACCTGTGGTACTCGTGACATAGGTTCGCCATCAGTGGGCTAGAGCTTTGCACCCAATCTGTGCAATAATGTGCCAAGTGCCTGGTGCATAGCCATTTCCAGCACCCTGCAATTCAGCATACCATAGTCAAGCCTCCTAAAGTCTTACTGTCAAGTAACAGGGATGCAATATTTTGACATGCAATATATTCTTTTCCAGAAGCAGCAATAGAATTGGTGAACAACTGTGCCAGTTTTTTTAAAAACTGCTGCCATCGCTGAAGGGCCAGGTTTGCAGTTCTATCCTTGTATGAGGTTTCTTTTTTAACACAACCGTATTAAAATTGTCACACCACATTACACAAATAACAAGGAGGGAAGAAAGTCAAGCAGAGCAGCAGCAAAAATATATTTAGTAAGTGTAGAAACAGTGTGTAAATAATTACTATAATAAATGCAGATGTTCGTTGAATAATCAAACTGAATATATTTAAGGACAAGCAATGAGGAGAAAACAAAAGATGTATGGAACGTATTATTCCATATTAGCAGAACTATTTTATTTTCACTGAAACTGCAGACAGATAAAAAACATATGTTTGGCTCCCTCTTAAAGTGTACTTACATTCTATGAGATTGTTTTGCAAAGGGGTTCCTGTAAGAATGATCCTTCTTCTGGATTTGATAGAATTCATAGCTTTAGAAACAGCAGAAGCTTCATTTTTTAGTATATGTCCTTCATCACAGATAACAAAATCTGGGCCTGAAATGACAGAAGTAACATCTCAGAAATATCTTTGAAGTATGGGACATGCCAAGTCATGGAGAAGAGAAGTATATTCATTAACTTCAAATTTTCTGCCAATGGACAGGTAGTTTACCCAATAATTTATTCTAAACTAATATTCATAGGCCTCCATTCAATACACTCAGGAACAGCAATTTTGCTGTCTTAAATCTGTGATGTGTTTTCAACTAAATTTTGGCCTCTGGATCCAAAAATAGCCACAGTTTTTGTTTATTATATCAATTTTTTATAGGATACCCTCAAAAGTCATATAAAGGAAAGGAAAGGAAAATTTTACCAAATATACTGTTTACAAAGAATAATTTTATTCATAGAAAGGCTAGAATAGTTAAATTGTGTTCATACAAATAGTTGTTTTTTAATCAAATGATAATTATACATATTAAGGCAAAGAAATTCACATATATCTTTTTCTGGAGTGTTTAATCTGTGGACATTCTCACTTGATGCTCCAACAATAGCCAGCCATCATATGTACATCCCATCTACCTTGATACCGAGCCTCCATGACCTTCAAATCTTGGTAGAATCGCTCACCCTGCTCATCACTGACTGCACCAAGATTTTCCGGGAAGTTAGCAAGATGGCTATGTCAAAAATGCAATTTGATGCTCATGTTGCTACCTCATAACCTCATAATTCTCATAAGGTGTAAAGAAAAAACTTGACGTGGTAGAAGAAAACTAACTACAGTTTTGAAACCAGCATGCCTAATTAACTATAAAAAAGCTCAAAACTCAAACACAACAGAAATTGTGTTACAAATTGTTCCCCAGTGATATAAATGCATGTGCAACCTGTGCTGCTGGCCCGCTTATCATGCTGAGCGGGATCTTGTTTCAATGACAAAAAATGCATTCTTTACATGTAGCATTTCTCCTGGATGTACACTTTCTTACATGGATTCTCTCAAAAGTAGGCAGACAGGGCGATGCCGTCAATTTGGGTTTATTTTGGAAGAGAGGATTCACACAATGCACAGTAGCCACATACATCTGAAATTTACTAAAGGAATTACAGCTCAACACTTAGGAAAATGAAGCAGAGGCTTTAAAAAGCTGCAAGCCAATGTTGAGTCTGTATTCTCATAAGATCTTAAATCTCCTCCAAACTGAATTCAAGTTATTGTCTAACTCTGGCAAATAACTGCCCAACTAGGAAAACATACTGCTCTTTTACCAATAGAAGAGAATATGTGTAGCTCAGATTTGAACTGAATGGTCTGGACTTGGTTGCTTTCCTGCAGACATTTCATTGCCAAACTAGTTAACATCAATCAGTGATAGCTTGAGAAGTATTAATTGGTTAAATGTTATATGGGTTGGAAATGATTTTAAAATTGGGGGACTGATCAAAATGTACTATTTAGAGGGAGGGGAAGAGTCTGAAATTTGTTTGTGTTTATTTGTTTTGGTTTTTTATTTTTATGTTAACATTTTGTTTTCTTAGGTTATAGAAAAATGAATAAAGAGAGGGAAGAGGCACTACGGCATAATGTTTAATAAGTTAGAAATATTATTTGCATTATATTTTTGAAGGAACATTAAGGAGGGAATTTAATTAAAAGATAATGTATGTAACTGGGTGACAAAATTAGAAAAATATTGCATTTTTTTTATGATTGATGAGTTACTAACAAAATATTGCATTTCATTCATGGAAAATAGATGGCATATTGTATTGTTTGAATGTACGTTGAGAGAGAAAAATAAAGAAAACTACCCATTAAAAAAAATCAGTGGTAGCTTTGTGGAGTAATGCAACATCTACAAGAAAACAACTAAGCTCAGAGAGCACCAAGAATCTCACAATACTGCTCTTTTGCTTCTCATAAAGGACAATGCCCTTCCTATATTTTAAATGTCACAAATGCAGAGTTCTGAGCCCCTGAACAATTCCTTAGAATTTAAGAACAGACTACTACTTGATTAGAAATATGCAGGAAACAAATTTATTTGATACATGATATAATATTATCTGTTCATTCTTATGAAAATGTCTCACCAAGAAAATGCACGCACAGGTTTTCTGAAGTAATCTTTTCAACATTTTGTATAAACCCAGATTACAGCACCCTCTACTGTTAACTGGAAATAAAGTCACAGTTGAGTATGACATAATAATCTACAGCAATATTGCAATGAGCTTCTCCCTTTTGGCTAATTAGAAGAAAATCTCCCTACATATACAGCATCTTCATAAACTCCTTTAAAGAAAAAGTTGGGTAGCAAACTTCACAAATGTTTGAAAAGGAACCATTCAAGGACCCTTAAAAAGGGAAAGTCTGCCTAACCTAATTATACAAATAGGTCTTATAAGACCCTGCATCTTGGACAGTTACGACTCCTACTCTCAAAACGACACTATAGAGCACTGCACACTAGAACTGCTAAACACAAGAACAGGGGTTTTTCCCCTAATGCCACCACTCTGCTAAATAAATAATTCCCTCAACACTATCAAACTATTCACTAAGGCTGCATTACCATTACTATTAATCTTCTCATTGTTCCCATCACCCATTTCCTCCCATAAATGGCTGTATGACTGTAATATAACAACAACAGAGTAGGAAGGGACCTTGGAGGTCTTCTAGTCCAGCCCCCTGCTTAAGCAGGAACGCTTACACTACTTCAGACATATGATTATCCAACATCTACTTAAAAACTTCCAGTGTTGGGGCATTCACAACTTCTGGAGGCAAGCTGTTCCACTGATTAATTATTCTGACTTTGTTGCTTGTATCCTTACAGTTTATAGTTTGATTCGATTGCTTATTTGTACCCCATGACTATCATTAAGTGTTATGCCTTATGATTCTTGATAAACATATCTTGTATTTTCAAGTACACTGAGAGCATCTGCACCAAAGACAAATTCCTTGGGTGTCCAACCACACTTAGACAATAAAGAATTCTATTCTATTCCATTCCATTCCATTCCAATGTACATTGGAGTAACTGGGACTGAAGCCTCTACAGTTAACAGATGTGGTCATAAAGCATGATGTCATTCGACCACCTTGTTTAGCAATGGCAATAGTGGCAGTCTCAGCTGCAGTCGTTGACCTAATCCCACAGATCATTAAGTGAGGATCCACCCTGACCCAAGTCATTCCTAGCTTGGTCCCTCTCAAGCCCTGGTGAGGCAAGGGATTGCCTCTGCTTCACCTCCCACCAGTCTCTCTCTCTCTCTCTGTGTCTTTGATCTCTTTCCTTCCTTCCTTTCTTCCTTCCTCCCTCCCTCCCTCCCTCCCTTTCATGTGTGTGTAAGATAGCACATAATACTACACATTTAATCATCTGGAAATGTAAATCTGGATCTTGTCTTGAGAAATCTAACTGAAATTCCAAAGCATATCCATTTTTGCCATTAACCAAACATGCTATTAGTCCTTTTCCTACAAAGGTTTTCTTCTGGTTACTGCTGTTACTTTCCTCCATTTTGAAGAGTGATTAAGCTGCAATCCGTATTCTTCTGCACATTGCTTTGCATATAAAATGGAGTCTCTCTACTCCTTCCCCTCTACATGACTTGCTGACTTGTCACAGAAGGAATGATTGGCTTACCAGGATCAACTAACGATTTGGTAAATATTTCCTTCAGTTTTCTGCTCTTCACATTCCTCCCTTGTACAAGGTTACGATACATTTCATAGCCCATGATCATGACTCCTCCTTCATCCTGCCACCTTTGCAACATATAGCTCCTCTCTTGTGGGCGTTTCACTGTTGCTAGTTCAGCGACCTTGGGAGAGCAAGCAAATAAATGAGGTTTTTTTAAAGTCAACATGTAATTTGCAATGTGCTTTTCACATATAAACGTGGATCAAATACTAAAAGTTAAGATACACTTCATCTATCCATATTACACATTAACTACCTCAAGTTTCTCATCGTCTTCTAGACCATCTTGCCATTTTTCAAATTCATTCATCCAATTGAGGGCTGTATTCAACGGACATACAACAAGGGCAGTTCTGAAATCCAGTTTGTCACAAAGCAAAATGGTATGAAGGAAACTAACTACCTTCAAAAGAAAGAAAAGAAAATCAGCATTAGAACAAAACTGCACTTGTGGGAGGGGGTCTTTTTAAAACAAAAAAAAAGGAGACAAAACATGAATTGTTTTTGTAATACAAAAGTAATATTTTTATGTACTTAGTGTTAGTTACCAACTTTCTTCCTGCATCAATTTGCTTGATATTTACTATAGTTTCTAACCAATAGCCAACTGGTTTTGTTCTTTCCTTTTTCTTAATCTTAGGTAGCCCATTTTTAGCTACCATAAGTTGTAATTGCCTGAAACAAAGTGACTGGGCCATGGTCACCCAGCCAGCTTTGTAACTAATGCAGGAGTAGAGTTTACAGGTCTCCTGGCTCCTAGCCTCAAGCCTTAACCATGACATGAAACCAGACGTTTTTGTGTGTGTCTATTATCTGCCATTGCTCTCCTCCTTCTGTGATCACTAACACCTCCTTCCTTCCCCATGTTTTCAAACCAGAAAAGATATGATGGAGAATGAATGACTTTCAAAGGTAGTTGAAGTCAGCTCTTTGGATGTAACTGACAGATGTTCTGACCTGTGCTGCGAAGTCCAATGTTCAAATTTAAGCCAAACCAGAATTTAACTGAGCAACCAGACAGGTCATTCTTTCAACTTAGCCCACAGGATTCTTTTGAGAACTGAATTCCAGTCCTACAGATAAAGCAGCTGCTTTCCTGAAGAAAGTGTAGTAAAAGTACCTACGCTACTCATTCTTCTCTCCAGAAATTGTAGGAACATGCATTAGGTAACTTGGACATAGTTCCCCAGTCCTTACAGGACATGATTCTCTCTTACTGGAAGAAGCTGGAGGGAGGGAGCAAGGCCCTAGCCAACAGATCCTTAAACATACCTGCAAGGTCTTTCCCAGACCCATACAGTGAGCCAGAATGCATCCAGAGCCTACAGATTTCTTGGTTTTTTTCACAGATTCACAACAGCAATCCCACATAAACTGAACACCTAGAAGTAATGTTTTTTAAAAGATCCTTTAATATATATGCATTCAATCTCCCAATATCAACAAGTAGACCAGACAGATTAATAGCATGCCCAAAGTATGGCACATCCATAGGTCACAAAATTCTGGCAACAAATAGAAGAAATTAGATTTGGCCAAAAGAAAATAACCTTTCTTCTACGTTATGTTTATTCCATTGTGGACATGACGATTTCTTAAGTAAACCTAAACCATTGCATATTCTATTAGTAGTTAGCAAAAAATGTTCACTAAAATGCTGGCTGGAACCCGCAGTCCCTACGGTGGGCAAGGTGATAGATCAAATGAAACTACCCTTTCATGTAGAACGCTTAGAAGCAGAAAAATCCAAAAGGAAGTTCACAGCCCCATTCTTTAGAAAATGGAGTGGTTTTCTGAGTATATACTTTACACAGACAAAGTTGGACATAGTGATACGTCCATTCACTCTGACAGAATGGTATTTACAAGAAAGGTTAAAAGGTTTCTTAGGAATACTCGAAATAACTTGGAAGAGCAGATGATGAAGGAAGGAAAAATATGTTCGCTTCAAAGAGTAGGAATACAGTTCAAGTATATGTTATATTTTGACAAAGGGAATTCTTCATAATGACCTATGGAACTGTATAATTTTTTATGAACCCAATGACCTGGGAATAAAACATGATTTATTATATAACTGTGTAATTATTGTTTTGACACTTTGTCATGTTTTATTGTTGTAACATAAAATTTAAAAATAAAAATAAAAGATCCTTTAAAATTTAACAGTGGACATATTTTTGCTCTGAAGTGCAATAGCTATAATAGAACACTGTAATCAATAGAACAATGTTTCCCAACCTTGGCAACTTGAAGATATTTGAACTTCAACTCCCAGAATCCCCCAGCCAGCAAATGCTGGGTGGGGGATTCTGGGAGTTGGAAGTCCAAATATCTTCAAGTTGCCAAGGTTGGGAAACACTGCAATAGAAGACAATATTCATAGCTCAGAGTTGAGGATCTTGGTGCTCTGTGAGCTTGTTGGTTTTCTTGCAGATGTTTCATTGCCAAACAAGGTAACGTAATCCATGCAGATAATGTTACCTAGTTCAGTTATGAAAAGTCTGCAAGAAAGTCATCAAACTCAAAAAGCACCAAGGACCCCACAGGCCACTCTAATGTGGCTCTAACACAATCGATTCAAAACATACATCCCCTAAATCCAGCATTTTAAAATAAAAATTCTCATGCCATCTTACCATCTACTTGATGAGGTTTAAGTTTTGTCACCATGTTTCGATGAACTTTCACGATTGCTTCTTTGGTTTCTTCATCTTCATCTAAAACCAGCTTAGTTGTAATTGGACATTTCACATGTGTATCTTCTATTTCTATTACCTTGAAAGATTTTTGGGGATACATGCATTTAATTCAAGATATTCAACATTCAAGCTACAATTGAAGGCAAACATACACTGGGAGTTACAGCCAAACAGATCTTTTTTCAGGTTGCACTTAAATTGGAGAAGAGCTTATTAGGCAATTCAATGAGATATATTCTCAGACATGACTCCTTTAAATTAACAGCGGGAATTACATTGTACTTTCTGCATGCTTTCAGTTGCTAAACATATCCATACCAAATAAATACATTTAAGTCTATGCATATATGATGATTTAAGATAGAAAAAAAACCAATTTTTTTCTTAGTTGTCAAAAATTTGACAAACCAAAATAAAATATGTGCTCAGAGAACTATAACAAAATATGTTTGATCAGAGGGCAATCGGTCAAAATCTTCTGTGCATTTATCTGTCCTTACTGGAAGTTTAAAAATCTATGTCAATTATTTCTGTTTTCTATTTGTCCATTATTTCTGTTTTTATTAGCTTCAAACTGAAGTGGTATGGAATATTGTAAATACAACAACTCTGAGAACATGTGGTATATTATTAACTTTGGAAGGATATTGCTGAACCCAAACAGCAGGCAGCATAACACAAATCCTGGTTTAACACAGGGTGTGCCATGGACGGGAGGAAAAAAACTTATTCAAAGCCATAAGATAAACAAAAGCCTCATGAACCAGAAGTTCTCAGGGAATGTTTTGAAGGTGGCAGGTGGAATTATAAAATTCTATTAAGAAAAGAGCAAAAGCTCAGAAAGAAAATTAAGAATTAACTAGCCAAATTATAAAAAAAGAAAAAAAATCTTTGTATCCTAGCACTTAATTTTACTTGCTTCCAATAAAGATTCCTCTGTAGATCTGATGCTCCCAAATAATGGATTAAATATTTTGGTGCTTTATTTAGTGATAAAGCTGTCAACATAGGATATTTGCCTTGAAAAACATTTGTTCCTGAATCTCTTAACATTTCACATATATATTACTTACTTACGTAAGTAAGTAAATAATTAGACGGATGCCTGGGGACAGGGAATGTAATTCCAACAGAATCACAGCTATACCAATACTGGTGAACTTCAGTATTCATAACTGGCACACATATGGCGTAGCACATTTGTGAAATTCACAGCCGGCTTCCAACAAGCAATGGAAAAACTTGCAATAAAATTACAAGTCATGGTCATGTGATGTCTCACTTAAGATCACATTTAACAACTGCAGCAAAACCAACATTGAAAGTCTTGAGTGGTCAGATGGTGTTTCACTTAATGTATAGAATGCTTATCCACAAAGTTGCCAGTACCAATTAAGGTTGTCGCTTGTAGCAAATACGCTAGCATGTTATCAGTCTAAGAAGTTATCAACTAAGAAGTCTAAGGTGCCTTGCCACATTTTATAGCTTTTTTGATATCAGCAGAATGGATGCTTCAAATTACAGGTAATCCTCATTTAGTGATGACAATTAGGACCAGCAACTCAGTCCTAAAGTGAAGTGGTTGTTAACTGGAACAAGGACAGTACTTGTGATCCTACTTCAGCTTCTTTTGAATTATAGACCTGTGAATGTCATAAATGCAAGGATTGCTCATCAAGTTCCTTTCTTTTTGATCACTGCTGTGATGCATCTGCCATGGAAGATCCCTAAACCAGGGCTTGCTGTTGTTAGAAATTTTTGCTATTTTGGTGATTTTGATCAACTTCTACTATTATCATTACCTGATTCTTATATTAGGTCCGTGATGGCAAACCTTTTTTTCCTTAAGTGACTAAAGAGCGCATGTGCGTGTTATCACTCATGTGCGAGTGCCCATACCCATAATTCAATGCCTGGGGAGGGCGAAAACAACTTCCCTGCCCCTCGAAAAGGTAGCATAGCAGCCTGTTTCCCAACTTCTGGTGGGCCCAGTAGGCTCATGTTTCACCCTCCCCAGGCTCCAAAGGCTTCCCTGGAGCCGGAAGAGGGTAAAAACGCTCTCCCCCCATCCACCCCGGAGGTCTCTGGAAGCCAAAAACAACCTCCCAGAGCCTCTGTGCGAGCCAAAAATCAGCCGGCACACACATGCACATTGGAGCTGAACTAGGGCAACGGCTCATATGTCAGCAGATATGGCTCCACGTGCCACCTGAAGCACCCGTGCCATAGGTTCGCCATCACTGTATTAGGTCTTTAAATGCCATAATGTCACCTGATTAGAGCTTGAAAGCATTGTATGAGCATACCTATTTCAATCTAATATAGTCTTTTTTCAAACATGACAACTTTAAGATGTGTGAACTTCAACTCGCAGAATTCTCCAGTTAACCGTGCTAGCTGGGGAATTCTGTGAACAATCATGTAATATAACTTTTTAAAAAGACTTTGAAAAAGTATCTTTGAAAAAGTAAAAGATTAAAAAAGAGTAATATAATGTAATCCTCATGTAATCCAGTAGTATAAAAAGTCTCTAAAAGCTTTTAAACTCAGGGTAATTATCCACATAATTTCAGCTAACTCCAGCCAGAGCTTTTTGAAATGTGGACCTTGCCTTTCATTCCAACCACAACAGACAAGGCAATTTAGTTAATATGAAAGCAGGGCAACAATCTCAAATGAATACATCTGATAAGAGAAAATGTCTTATATGCTAATTTGAAGAAAAGCAACCCTATTTTCACCTTGCAATGAAAACACTCATATTCAAGAAAAATGTTTTCAACAGCAACATTACATAAAACAAAGCACTGACTATCAAACATATTTCTATTACAGTTCTCTTTTAGCAACTTTTGCCTTTCCTCCAACACTTTTTTTAAAAATCCCAATAAAAAAAACATACTTGTCTGAGCTTCTCCCTTTCACGCTCTCTTTCTGCAATCCGTTTTCTTCTCTCCTCTTCTTCTTTCAATGCATTTTGTGTTTCTGTTCTGAGTTTATCATCTTTAATAATCTTCCTTATTTTTTTCCTGCCTTTTCCGGGAGATTTAGAATCATCATTATCATCATCTTCAGAATTACTCTGCAAAAGTTTCAGAAAGATATATTGTTAATCATGATTTCAAATAAAACACAAAACACTCTTTCAACAAGATTAGTTATTGCCTTTCATTGTTCTCAAGGACTAATTTCAATTTCCTTTCCATTTTTCTCAAGTGGATTTGGGATTTCCTATATTTTCAAAGCTCTTTACTGTATTATAAATCATACAGGAGCAAAGTAAAAGAACAACAATGGGTGCAAATTTTTAAATTTAATTTTAAAAATGTCATGACTGTCAGAGAATAAAGTGGGATTTGGTATGATTTGGAATAATCTGTCCAATCCAAAGTAAAGCTATGAAGAATGAGAATGCTAATATCAGAGTATAGGATGTAACAGATGCTTTGGATGATATAAAACCTTATCTGAGTTTAGGATATAGAACCTCAGAACTGGAAGGAGCCATTTAGCCAATGTGTCCAAATTTAAGCAATCTCTGTGATTCCTGAAACTGACATCCCCCCCCCCCCCAATGTGGTGGGAGAGACCTCCACCAATTCAGAGAATGAATGACCTCCCTGGGAACAAGGACCTTGGTTGATGAGTTGCTGCGGCCCATTCTCTGGAATGGCAAAAGGAACCATTAGAGATCCCAGGAGTGTAGGCATGCCCAGGGAACGATGTTGATGGTGGAGATCATTTTGCCCAGCAGCATGGAAAGCAATGCTATGGGAACCTTATGCTGTTGTTGGACCAGGGTAGCCAACTCCCTAAGACTGACCTGTCGCTTCTGGGACAAATGCCCCCTGCACTCAAGGGAGTACGCATGGTAGGACCAAGGTAGTAGTAGTAGTAGTAGTAGTAGTAGTAGTAGTAGTAGTAGTAGTAGTAATAATAATAATAATAATAATAATAATAATAATAATAATTTATTAGATTTGTATGCCGCCCCTCTCTAAGGACTTGGGGCGGCTCACAACGATAAAAGCAATACAGTACAATACAAATCCAATATTAAAAACTAAATTAAGACTCATCATTACTAAAAACAATCAGTACTACACAATCACACCATTCTCAAATGCTACAAGTCAGAGGGGGGGGATTAATCCCCCCATGCCTGGTGACAAAAATGGGTCTTCAACATCTTGTGGAAGGCAAGGAGGGTGAGGGCAATTCAAATCTCCAGAGGGAGTTGGTTCCAGAGGGCCAGGGCCGCCACAGAGAAGGCTCTTCCCCTGGGGCCTGCCAGGCGACATTGTGATTCGTGCGGTAGAAGGCGATCCCGTAGGTATTCTGGTCCAATGCCACGTAGGGCTTTATAGGTCACTTTATAGGTTTCCGAACACTCTTCAGAGGTAGCCCCATGTAGAGAGCGATCACTGTTTCTCTTTTAAACAACTAGTTTATGGATGTATGGTGGTGAAATTTGTATTTGTAGCTTTCATAGAAATAGAACCTTCTTTGCAGTTTTGATTGTTTTTGGTTTGGTGTTGTTTATGCATGTACAGTTTTTAATTATTTATTATTTATTTATTTATTAGATTTGTAAGTGAGGGCTTAGTGGAGCGCTAGGCTCCTGAAGGTGGCAGGCACCCCCAACAAAGTTGTAGCAGTCAAAGCAGTTTAAAGCACGAGTAGAAAGGGAAAAAAGCCATTTGAAAAATGCGGCTTTCAAAATAGCCACCGCAACTGCTCTGATGTCACTCCAAATTTCTGGAGACCTCTCTCTCTCACTCAGAGTTGTCAGAGAGGCAAACAATAAGAGGGCCAATGTTCAGAATGGCAGTGAAGTCGGGAAAAGGACTGTTAAGGAAAGTCACCCAGTCACCCAAGTGGCTGGCCTCAGATCCAAATCGTAGTCCTAGAAACAGCCTAGAACCAATCCAAATGTCAAACCGAAGAAATTGTTCAAGGAATAGAGCTGAGACTCACTGATGACAAATAGAGTCATCTATAAAATCAGTTCAAGCAATCACAAGAAAAAACAAGTTGAAATAACACACGGGAATGGAATACACACCATGCTGAGGACCGAGTCTAAAGTTGGAAACCTAGCAACAGAGGAGGGTTTTCATCTATGAAAGACTCAGTCCAAACAAGAGTTAACCCATTCCTGGATGATATCCCAACCCACAATGAAGAATGGTCTGTAGTTTTCAACTAGGCTGGAGTTTCCTTTTTTGGAGATAGGGATGACTGTGGCTAGTGACCATAGGTTGGGCAAGGAGCTGGTCACTAGGGCAGTGGAAAGCTTTTTTAAGAAGTAGGCACATAATCCATCAGGTCCAATAAATAGAGATGGTTTTAGGTTGTGTAGTGCCTTTTCAATGTTATCGTGTGTAAATCGATGTATAGTAGATCGTTGTAATTAGTTGTGCTACAACTAGGAAATGTGGGGCAGGAGCCATTGCTATTTACAAAGACTGAACCAAAGAATGTGTTCAAGAGGTTGGCTTTAATACCTTCATCATTACAGTCTTTACAATTAGGTCCTTTTAGGGGTGGGGTGGAGTCTTTAAGTTTGTATAGAAGTATAGAAGGTGCTGGTAGATTTCGTACATAGGTTTTCCTCATTTGCTGTGGTAACTGGTGCACTCAGTCTTTATCTTATGGCATAAGGTTTTGTAGTGGGTTTTAAAGTGGATGGAATGGTATGTGGAAATGACCTTAGGGAACAGTGGGAAGTTCCATAGCCAGGGGAAACTCTGGCAACCAAGCCCATAGAAGGAATAGGGGTATGGGAAACATCTCAGAAGGGATCCCTCCTTACGTCTTGAGCAGTAAGAGTGATTGGGGGGGGGGGGGAATGTTATTTTCAGGATTTGCAAGAGTCTATTAATATAAGCTTACAATAAAATAGATGTAGTCCATCCAGGCATGCTTCCTGTCTGCACTACTTTGTAAGACTGACACTTGCCATATCAAACTTGCTTGAAGTGTCATTACGTTCAAAAACATCTCATTGTAGTTGGAAAGGTAAAATACACTGCTCAAAAAAAAAGGGAACACGTAAAAAAAGAATATAACTTCAAGTAAATAAAACTTCTGTGAAATCAAACTGTCCACTTAGGAAGCAACAGATTAACAGTCAATTTCACATGCTGTTGTGGAAATAGAATAGTTGTGCAAATGAAATATTCAATGAGAATATTTCATTCATTCAGCTCTAGGATGTGTTATTTGAGCAGTGTATTTTTAAAAGCATGGATATTTGACAAAAATAAAACGAAAACAAAATGCTGGTCTAACCAGGCAATACTACCTTGTTTTCACTAGACGAATCTTCCTGGATTTTTATTCGTCTCCTTTTCTTCTTTTGTTTGTAACTCCTCTGATTTTCTTCCAATTCTGCTTTCTTGGCGGATCTAAAAAATTAAAGGGGTAGTGTTCGAAAAAGAATTATTCTTGGCTAACTGTATTGAACAGGGTTTTTTTTTCTTATTTGCCTCCAAGATTATATATACATTATTCCTAATCAAGTTAATCTAAACTATTTAAGAAGATGTGGCTGCAGTTTTCCTGCTTTATTTATGATGCAGTTAATTTTTGTTTCTTCTGCATTAATATTTTAGATTAAAAGAAAAAGGCAAAAACTGCCTGGATTTAAGAAACTGGATTTGTAAATCTCTCTCTCTCTGTCTCTGACTCCCTCTTCCCCCCCTCCCTACCTCCCTGGTTTGTGAATAGTTTTGTAGTTTTTATTTCTACATATTTCTGCAGAGATCTTTCTGCAAAATTATTAAACACTAACAAAATATAACCTAGGAGCAGCCATCAAAAATATGTTACCTCGTTCTAGGACGTTGATCATCTTCGGAATCACTCACTTCTTCACTAATTCCAGATTCATTGGCATATGAATCACTTGAATCCTCACTGCTCACTTTAAGATAAAACAATTTTTAAAATATCAAGAAATGTTACGTTTTCATAAAAGTTAACCCAATTATAGTTAAACAGAAACCCAAAGTAACAGCAACATAACAAGAAACAATGAAAACTATATACTGCTATGATGCAAGAAATGCAAGCCTGTCATTAAAAATGGTCTACTAAAACAAATGCTATTTAAATAATTGTATTATTTGTAAATTTGATTTGTAATAATCATGATTATTGACAAATGTATCTTTTTCTTTTATGTACACTGACAGCATATGCACTAAAGACAAACTCCTTGTGTGTCCAATCACACTTGACCAATAAAGAATTCCATTCTATTCTATTCTTCTATTAATCATCTGCCATCAATTTGTTGTTGACACTTAGACAACCCCAGTGTGTTTCTTCATAATGATTTGTCCCTAACTTGGTCTCTCAGGTCTTCCAACAGTGATGAGGAATAAATATGTAAGTAAAACAATTTGTGAAAAATTAGACAATTAATATACAATTACGAACTGCATGATGATTTGAATGTAAAATTTATCAGTTTGAAAATTACTCCAGTCCAGCTCAGTGTTGCAACTGTTTCAGAGAATTGCTGACTGAAAGGACTGATACTTTTAGTATCCTTCTTACAGAGTTGATTGCCACTAATAGCCCTTCTGCAAGGCATTATGGTTTATTTCTTCATGATGCAGAAAGAGAAAGGCAAGGTCTTGAAAAAAGCATAAACTCCAAGTGAGGGTGTTATGAATTATTAAAGGACTAAGAACGAAAGGACCTCAGAGGACAAAATATGTCTTAGACACAAGATATTTATCTATGCTTCCTGACAGGCATAGATTCACTTGAGGGAAAAAAAGCCTCCCTGAGCCTTGTCTAGTTATAAATATGACTCTTCTATCCAGAGGTGGGCTTGCTAAGGTGAAACAGTGATGTGTGCTCACTCCCATGGCTCTGAGTGCCAGCAGAGTCCAGCGCAATTCTGCTACTGCACCTGGGCAGGTAGTGAAATTGCGCACGGACACACAGGTGTACCGCGCAGGTGTACTGCCCAGATGCACGTACATAATTGTGCTGGACTCCGCTAGCACTCAGAGCCACCAGGGCAAGCACACGTCACCGTTCCACTTTAGCAGCCCACCTCTGCTTCTATCTAAACCATTAAGTGTGCAAGTTGGAGCAGCCAAAATGGAATTATTGTCACCAGACCTGTCTGTGGCAATCTTGCTGATCAGAATTCCCTGAGCCTCTCATCAGCAAGGGAAGGAAGAAGAGAGAAAAGGCCAGTTGGGGGAGACAGGGAGAAGCACTGGGGCTGAAGGGCAGGGAAGCTATAAGGGAAGAGATGGGGAGAAGGGGCTCTACACAGAACCCAAATGGTGACACATGACTATAGGGGCATTGCAATGGTCATACCTTTGAGGACTGTCTAGTGTAACTACCATTTGATCAGGGGCCACTGTATCTTCAAATGGTCCCTGAGTGAATCGTCACTAAGCGAGGACCACCTGTAAACTATCCACTTCACATAAGGATGCTTTTTTTTAATGAAATAAGGATAAGATTTAGTGTGTCGCCTTGGATCTTCAGGCCTGCGACATTTAGTGCTGTGGGAACCTGGGAGGAGAGATTATGTGTGTGGGGAACTATAATCAAAATAACATTCCTTTCTCAGAGAGTCAAGGTCACTCTGTCCTACACCTGGAGTGGTGTGTATAGGAGACATCTCCAGGTGGGACAATGCAGTGATTGGATAATGTGATTGACATGTGAGTGCTGGGGCAGGGACTTAAAAGAAATTGTTCTAGACATAACCTATCCCTTGGGCCATAATTAAAGGAGCTGTGAAGAAGTCAGGGGCATTTCATGATGCATCATTAACAGTAAATGTATAATAAAATAATTAAGCCAACAGAGCTCGTTAGTCTGCACACACATCAATATAAACAGACTTAATACCCTTCCTCCTATTTCTGCGTTTCACTTCTTTTGCCTCTTTAGATTTTCCCTTTTTCTCTTCCTCAGACTCTCCATCACTCATTTTTAATTTGTGTCTTAACAAACGGTGCCTATATCTAGGTTTCTTCGCCTCTTCAGCATCTGAATCCGAGTCAAATTCATCTTCTTGTTCATTTTCTTCTGTGGCAGGAAAACAAAAACATGTTTAAAAAGACAATCACAATTTTTTTCTCATTTGTATCAGTATCAGATTTATATAAATATAATAATGAATTAACTGCATTAGAACAGTCTCTGGAACAAGCAGTGAACAAATCGTTATTTTTACTAGTGAAATTACCATGCTAAAATAGCTTTTTGGTTATCCTTCTCCAACTACCCCTCAATACAGTTGAATATTTGGGCTCCTTCCATTCAGGGGGGGATGCTCTTAAGTACTAGAAAAACGGTGCGGAGGAGAGGAGGCAACATGGCCTCCAAAGACTTAATTTTTCAAATAAATAAAAATCCTCATGGCAAAGTGGCATAAATCAGGAATACTGCACTGGGTGAGAATGCTGCTCTATCTAGTCCAGTAGTCTGGCCAAGCAATGGCACAAGGAAGCCCGCTCATTTCCAGGCAGAGGGGCTTCACAGGCACTCCCCTCCACTGAATCCCATGATTATTTTATGAATTCCTCCAAGCCTTTCATGAAATCAGTCGAGCTAGTAACCACCCCTGCATCTTACAATTAACCTAAGAATGGATTTCACCATCATTTACCATTGAATGTTTATCTGGTTATAGCAAATATTGAGGAACTGTTATAATGCACTTTGATATGAAAATGCATTCAAATATTTGTTTTTCTGTCAGATGCTTACCACTGTTGTTTTTGTTTTTGGCTTGCCTTCCTTTCTTTTTCTTCCCATCATTGGATTCTTCATCAGAAGAAGCATCCTCCTCTGAGGAAAGATTGGCATTGATCTCTTCTAAAAGCATTTTCTTGGCAATTCTTTGAAGCAAAACAAAAAAGGGTGTATTCCATTGGTTCACCAATAACAACCAATAAGCAGATCAAGAATTATTAAACTGAATGGAGCATCAATCTGCTTGTGGAAGCAGAAGTTGTAAAAAAACTTTTTCAAAGTTCAAACTGATTAGTTTGTTGTACAAGTAATCCTTGACTTACAACCATTTGTTTAGTGACTTTTAGTAACTTTTGTTCAAAGTTACAAGGCACTGAAAACAGTGACTTCTGGCCATTTTTCCCAGTTATGACCACTGCAGCACCACCACCCCATAGTCACATGATCAAAATTCAGATGTTTGTCAACTACTACCTATTCCTGACAGTTGCAATGTCCCAACATCACGTGATCGCTGATTGTGACCGTCTAACACCCAAAATAAATGGAGAAGGTAGATTCACTTTGACAATCGTCTTAACAAATGAAGTGATTAATTTAACAACAGTGGTAAGGAAGACTGTAAGGAGGGGCAAAATTCACCTGTTTTGCTTTACAGTGGAAATTTTGGGCTCAATTGTGGTGGTAAGTCAAGGACTATCTATAGTTTTTACAGCTGTTCAATACCACCTCAGTGCTAACTTCCATTGTCTACAGTTTCATACTGTCAATGTTTATAATACAGCAATTTTAGCTGATTGTCAGGATCTTGTATCAGTCATATTTCACTGACGAAATATCATTTTAAATAGAAAGTTTAAAAGCCAGTTTCTGAGGGTTATTTTTTAGAACTGTGCAAGATAATAAACTTTAAAAGCCCCATCTAGGAACTTGAAGGAAGATTAAGCAAAGTCATATCTTATAATACATCTTATAATGTGTTAGTACACTGTACATAACCTACTTTGGGATTGCCATATAGTAAACTAACAATGTTGGTCTATGAAAGTAAAGACTGTATCTTTAAGAACTTTTACTGGTTGAGCCATAAGAGGGCGCCAGCACCGTTCCCTTTGGGGGGGGGAGTTACTTTCAGATATCTTTGCTTGTGAGCTGTATTATTCTTGTTGTGTGCTGTTTGTAATTCATTGGTGTTTATATTGTTGTATATTTGTAAATAATAATATTGTTAATACTAAGTCTGAGTCTTTGTCTGCTAACCCACATTGCCTACACCACTGCAACAACTCTGCTGATTGTATGTCGAAGGTTTCGCACTGAGGCATACTAACATAATGGACAGACAATTAATGGTCTAGCAACACTGCCCAAAGGAAGCCCATGTACTTATCCTAAGCACTAGACTGGCTTTCCTGGCTTAAGGGTCCTTGCTGACTGTCAAATGCTTTCTCTTTTAATCATAGTACCAAAAGCATAAATACCAGTGCCCCCTCATACCAAGGCAAGCTAGGCAGTTCAAAACATATCCCAATAATGATCAAGGCAAACTTTGTCCTCTCTTTCTCAGGGACCACAGGATACAGAAAAGACCAATTGCAAAAGCCTTGAAGTGAAGGCAACCATATTAGGACATAAAACTCTGCTGATGGGTGTAATTGGTGTAATTTAAAATGGAAGCAGGTCATATTCTGAGAAGAATCATCATCATCATCTTGATACAGAGGATGCTGGCAGCAACCCGTATCAACCATTAGCATCAGTCAATGGTATTTGTGATACATTTTAAATGTCCAATTGACTGAGTTTCATGTTTAATGAATAAAAGATATAACAATAATAACAAATCAATGTTTTTCAGATTACCGGCCCACAATAACTAGTTCTCAGTGACAGAAAAGAAATTAGAGCAAACAGAGAGGGTTTGTCCATAGTTTTCTAAGAATCTCAGATGAATGTTGTCCTAGATACAGTGGTACCTCTACTTAAGAACGCCTCTACTTAAGAACCTTTCTAGATAAGAACCAGGTGTTCAAGATTTTTTTTGCCTCTTCTTAAGAACCATTTTCTACTTAAGTACCTGAGCCCGGAAAAATTTCCCAGGAAATTTGAGAGTGGCACGAAGGCCCGGCCAGTTTCCTGCCATTTCCTCTTTAATCCCAGCCATCTGGGTGGTGCTTAAGGAGGCTTTGGCAGTCCAGAGCAAACAAAGCATTTTCCTTTCTCTGGGCGCTTGGAGAGGGAATAAACTGCTGCCAGCACCCAGAGAAAAGAAGCGGTCCCTTCGCTCTGGGAAGTGACTGCCCTCCTCTTCCTGCCACTCAAATTCTGAGCTTTTATTTCTTTCCTAATGGGTTTGCACACATTATTTGCTTTTACATTGATTCTTATGGGAAAAATTGCTTCTACTTACAAACTTTTCTACTTAAGAACCTGGTCACTGAACGAATTAAGTTCTTAAGTAGAGGTACCACTGTATACCAGTATATTAATAACAACCAGAGTTAGGAAAAACAGGTCTTTCTCAAAAGCCTATGGAAGAAAACTATAAGCAGTTTTTACTAATCTCTGAAATGTTTGTGTGCTCCAGAGTTTCAAATATGCATCTAAATGTTAATGAATTGGTTTAGTACAGAATTCCCTCACCACGCAGACTGCTTTGAAAAATTCCCTTGAACTTTCCTCAAGGTTCATCACACTTTTTCAGTCTGCTGCACAGGTATTTCTGGACTAAAACAGATCCAAGAGCAAGATTGGTATGTATCACTGTATTGGTTCCCCTTAATAAAACCAAAATCAAGAAAAATGCCAATTTAATATAAACCTTCTGGAAGTACTTTTCTTCAATGAAATTGTATGGGAAGGAGCAATTTAACACAAGAGGATGTTTAACTAATGAATCAGAGCCATCCTTTCCTCCAATGCTGTATCAAAAATATTTGGATTTCTCCAACACTATGATTGAAATGTGTCAGCAAACTAGAACAGCATCAAGGGCATATCGGGAGAAACTCTGCTAGCAAGAAACCAAAGGTGTTGCAACAAGGAGAAGAACTTCAAGTGGAAGACTTACTTATATCAACTTTGACATATGTTGGGATTTAAAAGTCACCAAGCCCTATAAAAATATGCTTTTATTGATAAAGCAGAATATTGGTAGCTCAGGGTTGAAATAAGGGAACCGTAGTGGTCTCTGAGTTTGGTTGTTTTCTTGCAAACGTTTTATTATCCAACTAGGCAAACATCATCAGTACGGGTGAAGTTACCCAGTTTGGGTAATGAAACATCTGCCAGAAAGCAATCAAGCTCAGAGAACACAAATGCCTCCCTCACATGCTTTTTCTTATTCTGTATTTTTGCTGTCCAAATTAACAGGTTTGGGTCTACCATGAAATAACTCATACGTTTTCCTTAGTTAGATCACAAAATGTATAGGTATATCAATCAGCATGTTAAATTTTATGATGAACAACATAGTAATGGTTAGAAATGACTACTTGATATTAAGTAGGTTATATTGTTTCCTCTCCCACACCCAACTTAGAACTGTCCATAAACAATCATTTACAGATTTTTATTTTTTGTAGACATTATTCCACATTTCTGGATTCCTACAACAGATTTTGACAAAGCCAAACACCCTCCCCCCCAGAAATGTTGCCAAATGCTAAGTTTTTTCTGTAACATTTTAACTAAATGTGACACTTTCAATTTCTGATCAAATTGTTGTATTTAGTGTTTCCATATCTAGCTTTTACCAAGGGAACAAAGAAGCAAACCATCTCAAATTATGCTTGGGTTTCAAAACATGTAATATCAGATAGTTGGACGTTTAAAAGGAGACATGTATTCTAAGAGGGGGACTGGATTAGATGACCTATAAGGTCCTGTTCAACTTAGTTAATCTGTTGAAGTCATAACTGATAGCAATATGATTTGCTGTTTCAAATGAAGTCCATTTTGACTGCTGTAAAGACATAAAATGCTAATTAACTAGGAAAGGAGATGCAGCCATGGGAATGAACTTCAGAGAAGTTGAATTCTCTATTCATTAATCTTTATTTAGTAAACAAATATATGATTGACAAATCCTAGTGTGTTACTCAGGTTCATCATCCAGCCTTCCCATACTGTGATATATAAAGAATGTGAAGCACATGCTCACCACAATATAAACTACTTTAAAATGCCTTTAAAAAGCAACATTATGAATTAGATCTGAAGTACATTAGTCACAACTAATACATTTGATTGTCAATTAAACTAAATCTTTGATGTTTTCTGGATTCGGCCATTTTAAATCATTGTTCTAATAGTCAAGATGGCAGTTATCTGCAGACATGATTACCAGAAGCTAATACTGCCTTTTTCTTCAACAAGATAGTTGATGACTTTGTCAAATGTTTATTCAATTTATAGTACTGAGGTGAGAACAACTTTTACTCCTATCCAATTATACTGTTTCCTGATTTATTGCAGTTTCAACTGCAAGTTTAAATGCATATATACTGTATTTGCACAGCCACATGTGTAATTTCTACTTTTCCCCACCACAGGCAATTTTTTATATCAGCTCTAGGTATGATCTCCTGTACCCACAACTGCCTGAATCAATATTGTTTATAGCAAGGGGAGTTGAGTGTTAAGCAAACTGGAAGTCCATTATGCAGATGGTCAGAGGTAAAAGTCCCAAATCCACATATATGTTTTCTAAGATGTCTTACCAACTACCATATCAACTATGTACGGTATGGTTATGTATGTAATTTATGTAAATTAGATATTTGACATATTCTGAATATGAAAGTATATTAAAAACATTACATACTTTAATTCAATTTAGTTGGTAAAACATGACTAAATAGTGTTAAATTTTGAAACTTCCAAGAATGTTAAACTAAATATTATGAGGATATGACAATAGCTAATTGTTTCCTATTATATCTTAGTAGGAAAAATGTGTTTCTTAAATTAAATGCTTGGACGAGAAACATGTTTTACAAAAATTTATTGCATCCATCAAATACTTCAAAGGCATTGTGCATGAATACACTATGAATCTCTTAATGAACAAAATAACTCCAAACATATTAAAACAGCACTATTAAAAAATTCAGACAAACCAATCATAAACAAATACACACCACAATGAAATACAGCACTGTCTGTTATATTAGACTCACTAAAATATTGCAAATTGGCAGAGTTGATTTTAACATTTTTAACAAGAAGCATGTTAAAATAAGTTTCTCCAGAAAAAGAAAGTTTTAAATACAACTGTCTAAGTTGTAACAATACTACAGATCTTTTGACATCTTTCTTTGGCCTGGCAGAACTGTTTCATCCATTAAAAAAGCAAAAGCAAGCAACAGTCAAATTGCAAGCCTAAGCACGTTTGGAGGGATAGATCACAGTGCAACTTCCAATGGCAGATCCCATGCGCAGGCAAAATTAGTTCAGCTTGCAAATGGAAGCCGGGATGGTAACCCAGGTTGCATTTTTGTGCTGCATGAGCTGCTCTCTTCAGAGTGTGAAACTGAAGATACCACAACAGGAAGGAGAAGCAGAAGCGTCTCCATGCTCGTTGGTTTTTCTGCACACACACACACACACTCTTCTAATATTGAACCAACTACTTAATTGCAGATTCTGAAGCAAAAATGATGCATTTCAATACATGTTAACCAACATACATGCTGGTTAAGATTACTTGTCTATGAACACCAACTCCATGTAAGAGAGGTAGATCAATTTTATTCCTGGATAATACAGTATTCTGGGGTTTCCCCACATTAAAGCAATTCCAGGAATTTTATGAGTAATTTTTTTTTGATGAAAAATATGATTTATGTACTAAGCACTGCGAATTTTTTTGAGATTTTTTTTAAATATATTTTTTCTACTAGAAATTAACTTTTAAAACTTAACAGTGAAATAATGAACTCTACTTTGACTCTTTGAAAGTCTTAACAGAATTTTTGAATAATTTCCTCACTGCTGTTTCTATAGCAACCCCTAAACAAATATTAACGTTCATTTTCAAACATTTTTTAAACAGTGTATCTGAAAAGCAAGTAATAACCTAGAATAGCAGCATTTTATCTGTACCCAGGTCCACACTGGAGAACAAGTTAAGCATTAAAATTCGTTTGAGGTACAAAATATATGATTTGTTTTCTCTAGTTAAAAACCAGCTTACTTACTAACAAACAATTCTAAGCCCCGCCAAGCCAAATGCATATCTATCATTCCCAAATATTCTACTGAATTCGCTGAAACAGTTCCCGCAAAGAAACTGCTTGATAACCAACATTAGGCATAGGCCTTTACAAAAGAATGTTGTCCATTTTATAACAGTGCAACCCTCTGCATATCTTCTTAGTTTAAGTTCCTGTGTTCATTGAGGTTTCATGCCTTGTTAAGTTACTAAAGATTGCAACCTGTTCCATTGATTAAAAAATCTTTTTTTATTCTATACTTTCCTGGTTTATATAAGTTACATAATTCATGTATTATGAAGGCCTACAAAATGGAATCCTTAACTACAGTGATATTTTAACATTAAATGTTAACAAATATACATATATGGACATGTTCAAGTTAACATGTGACTAGTCTAAACAAAGTCAATAAAATTTCAAATGACTGAAGCAGGCACAAATTCAAGTCATCATATTACCACTACTAAGTGTTGAGTTTTGAAATTATAAGAATCTTTAATCAGGATATTAGGAAACAGATTTTGCCAAAACAATCTCCTACTTCTGGCTAGTGTTTGTAAGAGCTAATTTATAGGAATTCAAGTGCCATCAAACTGCTATCAGTATGGAATAACTGTTCATCTCCCATTCCTGGGTAAAGTTCTAATTACCAAATTGCTTTTTGTTTGAAGAGTTGTACAATTTACACAAAATCTACATCATACATGGAAACTTAAAATGGACAGTGCTGCATTTATAACACACCCTATGCAAGGTGTGTGGCTTAACGCTTAAATCGTATTTTCTTTTCATTTCTGGATTGGGGGGTTTGTTTTCTGGCCTCTCGTTCAAGTTGGCGGGAAGCCCGTGAGCGAGTCTGTACAAGGCAGGCACTTCTGGTTTTTACAACCTGCTTGCTGCTCCGTTGCTCTCGCTTGAGCCCACGCTTAGGGTGTGTTATAATCTTTTTAAAGTCCTTACGGGTGCAATCATACCTATTCTCGGGATCATCGTCGTCATCTTCCTCTTCTTCCATTGGCACAGCTGCAGATTGATGCTCTTCCTCATCTCCTTTAGAAGAAAAAAGGTGGAAACTTATTTGGCCCCAAGAGAAAAACGTCTCCTATCACTGCTATGAGATACCCTCTCCACTATTTGGGGAAATGCCATTTCTTTCCAAATGTGTAAAGCCACCCAAATCTCATGCGCTATAGAAGAAATTCTGCATGACTCAACCTTGTGAAAAGGAAGAACTATACAACCTACAACTATTTTTCTAAAATAAAGAAAGTTAAATTTTTAGGGCCTGTGAAATATTTCAACTTTCAATATCCAAACATTTGGGGTGCTCAAAAGTTGTGACATGCCTAGGGGATTGTAAAGATGCTTTGGTTACTCTAATATAATTTAGATATGATTGGAAAATAACTACATAAATATAATTTGTTAACATTTTATTTTGCTTAATTTTACAGGTTCAGCTGCATTTCTCTTTTTTGTTAAATGTTATTTTGTTTGAGAGTGTTCATATTGCTGGCCTCATTTCCTGTGAGTATTTATTTATTTATTTGATTTGTATGCCGCCCCTCTCCATAGACTCCGGGCGGCTCACAGCAATAATAAAGACAATGTAAAAACAAATCTAATAATTTAAAAAACACTAAAAACCCCATTATTCAAAGCAAACATACACACAAACATACCATGTATAAACTGTATAGGCCCGGGGGAGATGTCTCAGTTCCCCTGTGCCTGACGACAGAGGTGGGTTTTAAGAAGTTTACGAAAGGCAAAGTAGGTGGGGGCAGTTCTAATTTCCGGGGGGAGCTGGTTCCAGAGGGTCGGGGCCGCCACAGAGAAGGCTCTTCCCCTAGGTCCCACCAGACGACATTGTTTAGTCGACGGGACCCGGAGAAGGCCAACTCTGTGGGACCTAACTGGTCGCTGGGATTCGTGCGGCAGAAGGCGGTTCCAGAGATATTCTGGTCTGATGCCATGAAGGTCATAACCAACACTTTGAATTGTGACCAGAAACTGATCGGCAACCAAGTCAACCTCTGACCCCCCACTAACACTGACTGCGACCGACCGGAGAGGTAGGAGGAGAACCACTGGAGAACAGTGCCTCCCACTCCCAACCCCTCCAGCCGGTGCAGAAGGATACCATGGTTGATGGTATCGAAAGCCACTGAGAGGTCAAGAAGCACCAGGACAGAGGATAAACCCCTGTCCCAGGCCCGCCAGAGATCATCCATCAGCGCGACCAAAGCAGTTTCCGTGCTGTAGCCGGGCCTGAATCCTGACTGTTGAGGGCCTAGATAATCGGCTTCTTCCAAGGACCGCTGGAGTTGGAGCGCCACCACATTCTCAACAATCTTCCCCATGAAGGGAAGGTTGGAGACTGGCCAATAATTGTTAAGAATGCTTGGGTCCAGGGAAGGCTTCTTGAGGGGGCGCACAAGTGCCTCCCTGTAGGGATCCGGAAAGGATCCCCTCCCCAAAGAAGCGTTGACAATCTCCTGGACCCAGCTCCGTGTCACCTCCCTGCTGGCTGAAACCAGCCAGGAGGGAAACGGATCCAGTAAGCAGGTGGCAGAACTCACAGCTCCAATGGCCTTGTCCACTTCATCAGGTGTCACCAGATCAAACTCCTCCCAGACAAGTGGACAAGTACGGGCCCCAGTCACCTCCACTGACTCATTGTCAGTCAACTCTGTTATCCAATTGGAGTCGAGGTCCGCCCGGATCCGAGCGATTTTATCAGCAAAAAACGTGTTAAAATCCTCGGCACTACTCTGCAAGGGCTCCCCAACTCACCCCTGGTTAAGAAGGGAGCGGGTCACCCTAAACAGAGCGGCCGGGCAGGATTCCGCTGATGCAATCAAGGCAGCATGATACACGCATCTTGTATGATAACTGATCTCTAATGACTTCTAAAAAAATAACAAGGTGGGGAACATTCACTCCCATGAACAACCTAATTGGGACTGGCAGAGACTTGTTGCACTGTGAGACATTCAGCCTATTGTTAAAAGAACAAAGTAGTGATGATGCTAGAAACCACCCAGTAGCCAGTTTTGCAAGGAACACTTATCCAAAAGTGCTTGAAAAGTGGGAACAACCAAACAGTTCTTTTGGGATCCCTGTTGTAAATTCACAATCTTGAACAACATCCAAGAGAGCTGGGTCAAGTCAAAAACATATAACTTGGTAAAGCTAGAAGCCAGAGACTTTCACTGTGAAATCTGATAAGCTGTTTGACATCTTCAAACAGGATGCAAGTGTCAAATTGTTCTGTGTGCCAAATTCATTGACGAACCAACACAAGTACCAGAGTGGCCCCACCATGCCCAATCAAAAGTGAGATGTGTGAAACAGGTCATAGAAGCATCAACAAGAGTGTAGACACAGGAGAAATGTGAGGCCAAGAAGCAAATCGGAGGCTAATGTTGAAGAACGAATCAAAACAAGTCTTGATGAAATTCTCTTAAACATTTTTGGAACTTGAATAATTTATTTCTGGTTAGCTTGTGATTGCATGATTATTTTTTGATTAGCTAGATAAGATTCATGTAGCAAAAAACATGTGTAATTTGGGAAGATAAAGTTAATAGTATTTGAGTTACAAGAGCCTTTTCTGGGCTATATGATCAGACATCAAATTACCATTCCAAGCTAAATTTTACGCAATTGGAAAAATAATGGCAGATTTGAATTCTTGGTGTAGAAATACATTTTTAAAACTCCTCACTGGAAAAAAAACACCAAAATTAATTTTCACCTCATTATATGATCCGTCCTACTACCCATTCTTGCTCTGGAAGGAGGGTGAAACATGAAACACTTTTACCTTTCCACCAAAGTGGTACCTATTAGTCTACTTGCATTTGAATATTTTCAAACTGTCGTGTGTCACTCGGATTTTGAACATGAGCTGTTGACTCCTCAGCTGACAATCTGAGTGTCTTTAACCATTGAGTCATTATGCCTCTTGTGTGCATGCACATTTAAAATTCTTGTATTTTATTAGGAATTTTAAGGAAGACATATAAGCAAGCAAGAAAAAGTAATAAAGTAACAATTGAAGAAAAATTGACTCCACTAAGGGCAACAAAGATACCATTGAAGGAACTTGCTTTCGTTAAAGGTCAGAGAGAGAAGATTGCTTCTTTTGGATTGCACCGGATTGGTTTGCCAGATGTGCCCAAGCTGAAATGACTTGGCAAAACAAGATGATGAATGACAGAGGCTTGCTAAATATAATGAGGTACATTTCGATACTGACAAATGAAGTAATTTGATGAAAATGATAGACAGATGGCTGATGAAGAAGTTGAAGAGCAATATGATGGAATTTGTGAAGAGGCCTTAGACCAGTGATGACAAACCTATGGCACAGGTACCACAGGTTGCACCTGGAGCCATATCTGCTGGCACGTGATCTATTGCCCTAGCTCAGCTCCAACATGCCTGTGTGTGCTTGTCAGCTGGTTTTCTGCTCACACAGACATTCTGGGAGGGCGTTTTTGGCTTCCAGAGAGCCTCCAGGTGGATGACGGTGGGTGTTTTTACCCTCTCCCAGCTCCAGGGAAGCCTTTGTAGCCTAGGGAGGGCAAAACACGAGCCTACTGGGCCCACCAAAAGTTGGGAAACAGGCTGTTTCCAGCCTCCTGAGGGTGGGGGAAGCTGTTGTCGCCCTCCCAAGGCATTGAATTATGGGTGTGGGCACTTGTGCATGTACGATAGTACACGTCCACACTTTATCAGCACCTGAGGAAAAAAAGGTTCACCATCACTGCCTTAGAGCAAACACATATGCCCTCTACTTCAAAAGAAAAGACAGAATATAATAGATTAGAAATAACACATGCCGCTATGTAGAGCATAAGATATGGTATTTGTCTACCTGCCACTGGTGCCATTACCACACCCACCTTCACAGATGCTAGTTTGATCACTGAAGAAGACAAAAGACTTGCAGTTGACCACAATAAGGTCAAGATTAAAAAGTCCCTGGATCAAAAATTGGATGAGTTCTGTAAGAAGGGCAAGATAGAATGCATCTTCTTTGATGGCCGTATAGATGCAACTAAATTATCCTGAAATAAAACAGTTCAGATCAGCAATCCCCCAGTACCATCAAAAAAAGAACATTATTCTGTGTGCAGAGAGCCAGGTGGAAGATAAAGACTCAAAAACAGGAAAACCTGCTCACGTGATTGCAGATAATCTGGTGCATTTCAGGAAGAAGAAAGGCATTGACAAAAGCTTGAAGGGCATTGGAGGAAATTGTACAAATGTTAATACCGGCTGGGAAGGTGGTGCCATGGACTGGGTAGAGGTCTTGACTGGAAGTTGATCTGGTTGGTATGTGCACTGCACACAAATGAGTTAACCCTATGATGCTTAATCACAAAATTAGATGGGAAGACCATATTTAACAATAATTGGGCAGGTAAAATTGGCAACATGCTACACATTGCAACACAACTTGACACTGATCCTTCATTCACCAGAATTTCAATTGGTGAGCTTCTCATTTCACTTAGTGACAGTGTTATAAAGCAGAGGTCCCCAACCGCCGGTCCGCGGACCGGCACCGGGCCGTTGGGGGTTTTCAGCCGGTCCGCGGTGCCAGGGCCCCCTCGGCCTTTCCACACCACCAGCGGCACTCCCCCCGCCAGCCAGCCAAGCCCCGCGCCCGCCGGAACCGGCTCCTCGCTCTCCCCCCGCCGCCCGCCGCGTTTGCAGGAGGTGGGGAGGGTCGGGCGGCCCGCCAAGGCCAGGAGGGACGCCGCTGCCCCCCCTTCCCTCTCTCCGCCCGCCGCTGCGCCTCCTTGACGCCGAGAGGAAATGCCGGCAAAGGCTTTTCTCAGCGGAGGTCTTCAATGTCGGGGGCGCACGGGCGGTTGCACGCGCTCCCTATCTCCCTGCTAGCCCACTCGGAGTATTCAAAATAAGAAAAACCTTTGCCGGCGAAGGCTTTTCTTATTTTGAATATTCCGAGTGGGCTAGCAGGGAGATAGGGAGCGCGTGCAACCGCCTGTGCGCCCCCGACATTGAATATCACCTTCGCCGGCCCCACCTCTCCTGCAAACCCCCTTGCTGAGAGCCCGGGGCGAAAGTGCTCTCGCAAAGGTGAGGCGGGCAGGGCGTGCGCGCGTCACCGCTGAGAAGAACGGAGAACGAGAGTGAGTGATAGCAACAGACAGCAAGATAGAGAGAAAGTGAGAAAGAGAGAGTGAGAGAAAGGGGGGGAGAAAGAGATAGCAAGAGAGAGAACAAGAGAGAGAAAGAGCGTGAGAAAGAAAACAAGAAAGAGTGAGAGAGAGAGAAAGCAAAAGAGACAGAAAGAAAACAAGAGAGAGAAAGTGAGAAGAAGAGAGAGAAAGAGGGGGAGAGAGAGAGAAAGAGAGGGAGAGGGAGAAAGAGAGAGGGAGAGGGGGGAGAGATAGCAAGAGAGGGAGAGAGAGAAAGAGAGAGGGAAAGGGGGGAGAGATAGCAAGAGAGGGAGAGAGAGAAAGAGAGAGGGAAAGGGGAGAGAGGGGGGAGAGAAAGAGAGAGGGAGAGAGAGAGGAGATAAAGGAAGAGGAGAGAGAGAAAGGAAGAGAAAGAAAGAAAGAGGGATAGAAAGTGAGAGAGTGAGAGATGCTCAGTGAGCCTTTCTTTGAAGTTGCCTTTCTTTCTTTCTTTCTCTTTCTTGCTTTCTTTCTTGCTCTTTTTCTTTCTCTCTTTTACCTTCCCTTCCTCTATTTCTTCTTTTCTTTCTCCTTCCTACCTTCTTCCCTTACTCTCCCCTTTCATAAGTTTCCTTGCTTCCTTCCTCTGTTCCTGTCCCTTCCCCCCTTCTTTCTTTCTTTCCTTCCCTCCCATTTCTTGCTTTCCTTTTCCTTCCTCCCTTCTTTCCTCCCTCATTCCCTTCTTTCACTCCTTCCTCTCTTACTCTCCCCTTTCACACCTTTCCTTGCTTCCTTTGCACCCTTCTTCTGTTTCTGTCCCTTCCCTCTTTCCTTCCTTCCTTCCCACCCTCCGTCCATTCATTCACCCATTCCTCTCTTGATCGCCCCTTTTACGGCGCCGCTGACAGCTAGCTCCCCCCCCCCCCACCGGGCCATGGAAAACTGGTCTAGCTTAAAGCCGGTCCCTGGTGCAAAAAAGGTTGGGGACCTCTGTTATAAAGGATCTCTCTACTGATCAAGTGTATGGATCGCAAGCCAGGACAGGAGAACTTTCCACACATCTGGCTTCTCTGGAAATTGTCCCCGTAAGCCACTCATGCTGGTTTACATCCTTAAAGATTTTGTCGAATGTGGCTTTCAAAACATGGCTTTAAAGGCAAAACTCCCCCAAATTTAAGAGCAATAGTGGAATACACCATTGATGTGTACTACTCCTGCTGGTTCAACATCAAAGTAAAACATCCCTGGATTGAAGGCCTGCATCCTGTGTTGTTCCAGCTGCAGCAAGTCAGACTGCAAAAGAAGGATGTAGTAGATGCTGTTTTGCCAACCATTCAGCCTTCAGTGAAATGATAATCCAGTCTTGTGTTCAGGTGACATTCAAGATGCAAAAGATCATTGATTTGAGTGGTGTAGATGATCATGCAAGAAAAGTGCCTTTAATCAATGCCAGAGCATCCATTCTGCTGGAGCAAACCGACTGGTCTGAAGGAGTATATGAGCCACCTTTGGTGTGCAAATTGACTATAGAAATTAGTCAGAAGTTCATTGGCAAACTAATGCAAGTACCACAGTGGCCCCGCCATGCCCAATCAAAAGAGAGATGTGTGAAACAGGTCACAGAGGCAGCAAGCAAAGTCCTCGGAGAGGGGCGGCATACAAATCCAATAAATAAATAAACATAGGAGAAATGTAAGGGTTATATCAGAGGTCATTAAGCAAGTCGGAGGCTGATGTCCAAGAGCGAATCAAAACAAGGCTTGATGAAACTTGTTTAAATATTTTTGTAACTCAGATAATTAGTTTCCGATGTTAGTTTATGATTGCATGGATTGTTTTTTTGCTTAGCTAAATCAGTCCCAAAGGTGGATTTTCTGGTTTTTCTTTCAAGAGAGCTCACTTCTCATCTAAAAAGCTTCTTGGATAAGAAGTGAAATATCTTCAAAGAAAAACTGGTCGGGCTGCCTCTTGAAAAAGCACCTTTTGACACAACCATGATCTGGATGACTGAGAATCTCCGTAGACATTTAGTTAGATAAGATTCATGCAGGGGGGGGGAATCTTTAATTTTTATAGCACAAGTTGTAATTTTGAGAACATTTATTTGGGTAACAAGTGACCTTCGTGAGGTATATGATCAGACACGGATTTATCATAACAAGCTAAATGTTGTGCAATTGCAAAAATAATAGCACATTTGAATACTTGGTGTAAAAATGTGTATTTTTAGAATCCCTCACTGAAAAAAAATAGCAAATCTTAATTTTCACCCCATTAAATGACACACCCTAACATTGAGGATTAGTATCTATAGATCTTACATTTTAGTACTGTACTGGTCATTTTACATACCTGGTCCATTCAAACATATGGCAGGGGATTGTCATCCTGTAGTAGATTTATCTACTTATTTGTTTGTTTGTTTGTTTGTTTGTTTATTCTTGTATTTATATCCTGCGTTCATTATTTCCAAAATAACTCAACCCAGCGAACATATCCAACATGCTTTTCTCCTCATATTTTCTTCACAGCAACCCTGTGAAGTGGGCTCAACTGTGAGTGAGTGACTGTCCCAAAGTCAATCTCAGTCTACTCTATAGATTAAAGCAAATGGAATTAACACCATGGATGCTACTTTGCAGAAAAAGCACACTACAAACTATGCAACTAAAGCTACAGATCTATTCAAGACAATACACAGAACTCAAATGACAGACCTAGTTTCCTTGGTTATGGTTAAATTCCATGAGAAAATGCAATGGTTATTGTCCAATTACTATTCTCAGCACAATTTGACAAAGAATTCCTAACAGATTCTAGAAAGAATAGGCCTCCATAAAATTAGGAGTGCAATTTACTATGGGCAAAATACTGCACCTATTCCAACACCATTGATAAACAAATGCTACATTACAAAGTGTTCTTATTTGTAAATGCTAAATCGCTTTTCTTGGGATGAATCACACTCCCACAACTTCATTTAAACAATGCATCAATACCATCAATGATCATGGTTTTCAAAACCTGGTGAAGGGATATTGTTAAGCCACTCTAGATAACTGGCCAATGATGTGCTTATGAATTCAAAGGTATTGTAGAAAGAATTAGTCTGGTTAGTCTGTGGTAGGCAAAAATCAGGATGAATCTAGAAGCACCTTTTCCAACAAATGAGTTTTGTTAAAGAGCCTTAACTTTCATGCACCACAATGCATTTAATCTCCATCTGATGAAGTAAACTGCACCTCCTGAAAACTTAGGCCCTTTAATAAAAAAATTAGTTGAAACAGTATATCAGTACTGCTCTCATTTTTAGCAAATTTAATGTAGAAACAATGTAAACACTGTTCTCAATCTACCAGCCACTCCTTGGATCTAGTTTTAGGTTTAGGTTTATTGGATTTATATGCCGCCCCTCTCCGCAAACTCGGGGCGGCTCACAACAATAATAAAAAACAGTACAGTACACAATACCAAATCCAATGCCCACCCATCCAGTTCCAATTTAAATTAATAATCTCATTAAAAACAGTATATATAAAAAACAGGTACACAGTCAATCAATCAACAAAACAACATGGGCAAGGGGGAGGTGTTTTAGTTCCCCCATGCCTGACGGCAAAGGTGGGTCTTAAGGAGTTTACGAAAGGCAAGGAGGGTGGGGGCAATCCTAATCTCAGGGGGGAGCTGGTTCCAGAGGGTCGGGCCCCCCACAGAGAAGGCTCTTCCCCTGGGTCCCGCCAGACGACATTGTTTAGTCGACGGGACCCGGAGAAGGCCAACTCTGTGGGACCTAACCGGTCGCTGGGATTCGTGCGGCAGGAGGCGGTCCCGAAGATATTCTGGTCCGGTGCCATGAAGGGCTTTATAGGTCATAACCAACACTTTGAATTGTGACCGGAAACTGATCGGCAGCCAATGCAGACTGCGGAGTGTTGGAGTGATATGGGCATACTTGGAGAAGCCCATAATTGCTCTCGCAGCTGCATTCTGCACGATCTGAAGTTTCCGAACACTTTTCAAAGGTAGCCCCATGTAGAGAGCGTTACAGTAGTCGAGCCTCGAGGTGATGAGGGCATGAGTGACTGTGAGCAATGACTCCCGGTCCAAATAGGGCCGCAACTGGCGCACCAGGCGAACCTGGGCACAGCTGAAAGGTGTTTTTCTAATGTTAGCTGTGGATCGAGGAGGACGCCCAAGTTGCGGACCCTCTCTGAGGGGGTCAATAATCCCCCCCCCCCCCAGGGTAATGGACGGACAGATAGAATTGTCCTTGGGAGGCAAAACCCACAGCCACTCCGTCTTGTCTGGGTTGAATTTGAGTTTGTTGACACCCATCCAGGCCCCAACAGCCTCCAGACACCGGCACATCACTTCTACTGCTTCGTTGACTGGACATCTAGCTTGGAGAACTGATAGTTCTCTTTTGCACACAGGGCAAATGTCCCTTGCAGGATGAAATTTGGAGGAGATTAGTATCAAGACACCACTTAAGCGTTGGGTGACTGGTCGATAAGCAATTTGGCAGGAAGCTATACAATATTTAGACATGGGCATAGGGACTGAATGGGATCAATGTTACCTTTCTTCACTTTGTTACAGAAATCTGGGTAAATTCTCAATTTCATGGGTATAGGAAACATTTAATAAATTGAAAACTTGAAAAGGAAATATTAAAAATTCTAATGGTTCTAGTAAAAGCTAGTAAATCTGCAACATAAGAAGCCAAATAACATCTAAATGATTCAAGTATACAAGTATTAGTCTGTCAAAACAAAAGCAACAAGGTCAACTAACACACAGCTGTTCTCTTGAAACGGAGGGCTTTAAAAGCCTTCTCCAAACCCTGCCCAGTGATTATATTTTTTGTGTCCAGGGGGGGATAATCCATTGCTCATTGTTCTATTTCTCACTAGACATACCTATGCTTCCTAGTTCTGATTGCACACAAAAGGGGGGACAAATAGAGCTTTCTTTTAAGGGTTTTAGGTTCCCTTGTCCTTCACTGGGGTCTCCTGGAATATGTTGCTACTCAAAATGTTCATGTTTTAGAGGGTCTTCTTAAGAGTCTACACAAGAATCAAGAATCCCAAATTGAAGTTAAATTTTGGACAACAAATCATTAAGAGGTTCAAAAAAAATGCTGCAGCCCATAAAAGTGTGGAAAAAATTATCAGGCACCTCTATAGTTGAATAATAAACCTTGTCTCTCCCTTTCAATGTTTTGTTTTGTTTTTTTTAGAAAAAGCAGAGAGGACATTAATACTTTCATTTCTCCTCTAGTGAGAGGATCCAGTGCTTCTGTCATTTCCCCCCTGATAAAAGCCATCTTGGTCCAGCTAAGCCAGGCCACTTCTGAGTAGTAGAGTTTCCAGTTATGGATCAAGCTTAACTTTTACAACAGTAACATTTGAAGGCATCACTAACTAAACTCTAAGCCATCATTACTGCCTTAGTTAGGACTGTTATGAAAACACATTCATAAAGGAAATCCCACAGGCTCAGTATTTTTGTGGGCATCTTTATCCTTGTTTCAACCACATTACTTCTTTATTCAAAAGGAATTCAAAATTTTAAATCAAGTTAACATGCTGATCTTTTTTAAGCCAAAGAACAAACCTCGCCCCGCTTGTCAATTAGTGGAAACAAGACCAAGAAAACTAATATTTAGATTTATCTAGAAATTTAGAACAGAAACAAGGAATTTTTTTAACACTGTTTCAAACTAATCACAAAGTATACAAAAAGCAACTGGAAAGCATAAGGATATAATTGCACTAATAATAAAATATTAAAAGCATTTTCAAAAAGTATATGGCAAATAAAGAGCAGGGGTGGCGCAGCAGGTAAAGTGCTGTACTGCAGGCCACTGTAGCTGACTGTAGATCTGAAGGTCAGCGGTTCAAATCTCATCACCGGCTCAAGGTTGACTCAGCCTTCCATCCTTCCTAGGTGGGTAAAATGAGGACCCGGATTGTGGGGGCAATATGCTGGCTATATTAAAAAGTGCTATTGCTGACATGTTGTAAGCCGCCCTGAGTCTAAAGAGAAGGCCAGCATAAAAATTGAATGAATGAATAAATAAATAAATAAAATAATAAAATAAAATAAAAAACATTTGTTATTACTTTAAAGAAAAATATATCAAATTATATTAATTTTTCCTAAATACTGATAACAGTTATTTGGAATTTAAGACATTTTCTTATCACATATGTAATAAAATATGGGTAAAGCAATTTGTAGCATTTTCAACTAATATGTGACAGTTGTATGTTGTTGGTAAATTTTTACTTTAGCATTGCTGTCTTCTCATATATAAATTAGGAGAGCAAATCATGTTTTTTTTTAAAAAAAAATCCAATGCTGGAAATGATTGATCACTGTAAATTTCAATATGACCATTAAATATGCTACATTTTGGTTAAATAAACAATTAAGTTAGATTGAAGCAGAAGCCATAATGGTTGTCTTGCTGGAATTAAATAAGGTTAATCTAATGGTAACAGCTGATTCTGATTAGAATCAAATGGACATTTGATACTTAAGTATTAAAAAATTAAGATTTCGCTGATTTAAAATCAGCTTTTGATTTCATCCTCAATCATTATTTAGGATGCTATTCTCATTAACTGTACCTTTTCATTTGAAATACTATCAAATAAAATTGGATGAAAAAAATACCCATCTTACAGTATCTGTTACTTGGGAAGTTCAGCATAGCTGTTTATTAGCACCAATACATTAAATATAAATAATTTAAAATGCTTTTTTACAATGGGCATGTCATTATAAAAGTGCTACTTCTTTGGAGATACAAATTTTGACTGAGAGCTTATGTATGGGAGACAGATTCTTTGTGTTCTAATCACCCTGACCAATAAACAACACTCTATTCTATCTCAAGAGTTGAGACCATTTTATGTGACCATGCTGTAACTGTTTCCCAAGGTGATACATATGTAACTGCATTTTTCCCTTTTTCTCATATTAAAACATTCAGTTTCCTACTGTACAATCCTAGTTTTTATTAAGTAAATGCAATCCAATTTAATATTTGAGGGATTTTCCCCCCCTTCCATTCAGTCATATCCAATTCTGGGAGACCTACTTAGACAGGTCCTGTGGTTTTCTTGGCAAAGTTTTTCAGAAGTGGCTTGCTATCGCCTCCTTCCTAGGACTGAAAGAAAGTGACTGGCCCAAGGTCAACCAGCTGGCTTTGTGCTTAAGGCAGGAGTGGAACACCTGGTTTCCTGATTTCTAGCTTGATGTCTTGATCGCTATATCAAACCATTTCTCTAAATATATTAGTTTTTTGTGGATTTACAGATGCCCGTTACATATAAATTGGGTGTCAGCGTTCCAAGTAGCACCTGAGAAATAAATCAAGTCCCAGTCCTATTCTCTCAATCAGAGCTTGATTTATTAACGCCATCGCCATTCCAATTCTGAATACTTCCCAGAATCCCACCTAGGTTAAAGTTCACCTTACATCCCCACACCCACAAGTTCATCATGAGAGCCAGTCCGTGTGCAGGAGTTTATCAACGTCCTCTTCTCTTCAGTTAAGGCAGAACAAACGGTGACCTTGGCTCGAAGAAAGGAATCTTTGGTTGTGTCTGGTAATTTTCCCACTGACTACTCACTACCCCTCCCAACCCCCCTTATGCTGTGGCAGGCCAAAATCTCTCACTCCACTTGATGGCTTCGGCCTGACACTGGGTTGACAAAATCAGAAATGAGGAGGTGATAAGCCACCTTATATCAAGGGCATCCAAGGGAAATCATTAAAATAATTAAAAAGCAAAAGTATTATTTTGGACATGTGATGCAACACCTGGAAAAATACGCCATACTTCACTTAATCTTCCAGGGAGAAAGTGAGGGCAAATGAGGTCCAGGCAAAAGAAGAACATCATGCCTTCAAAATCTAAGGGACTGGTTTGGATAAAACTCAGCAGCACTTTTTTGTGTGGCTGCTGATAAAAATAGGATCGCCAACATGATCCCCAACATCCAATCACAGCTATGATCCAAAAAGAAACAAAACAATCTTGAGCAAATTAATATAAATATTTTTTTCTTACAATGCTGAAATTAATAGTGCATTTTGAAATACTTCAGTAGGAATTTGAATCGGACAATTTACTTTACAATGTAAAAAGAAGCCTAATTTAAAAGAAGGTGGGCTATAGTTATTTTCTGCAAGCACTAGTAATTTTTCATAACTTCCTATTTATTTGCAAATATTCAAATAGTCTGTCAACAAAAAGGTATCAGCAGCTGGAACAGACTCTTCCATATAATAGGTGTCACTCTCCTGTGAGATAGTACAGAATTTCAGGCTTGCCTCATCTCACATATTTCAATGCTGGCAGATCAGGAAATACATAGAAATTTGACTACCAATATACAATTTGTGAAACATAAACTAAGCTACTATAGGGTCTCCCACTAAGCCACTTCTAGATTGTTCAATAAATCATGGTAAAGAAAGTACTGATTAGTGCAGAGATATGTAGGTTTGGGCAAGTAAGAAGGCTATAATTAGCCACCCTTCAGAAACTGGATTGAGAGCTGAGGGGAAAGCTAAATGTATACCATTTTTGGTTTATAATTACATTTAAATAAAATAAAGATAACATGATTACCTACAATCATGTTTACTAATCTTTCCTTTTTTCTAAGTTCAAAACTGTATTATGATAGTTTTTACAGATTATATAGGAGTTACTTCAAGGCTTACAGGGCTGGTCCTCCAGCTTCCAGACCTTCAACCCATGTTTTGATCCATTCAGCACCTAACCTACTTACAGAATGCGCTTCCAGAAGCTGTCTGGTTGAGTAGCAACTTAAAAGCCTTTAAAATATAATAATCTCTAGTTATCAGTTTTGGGCAGGATGAACAAAATAATCATTCTTATTATTCTTCACACCATAACAAATGATTAGCCCTTATATTAAATAATCAGGATATACACACCACTAGAATATTAATTCTGCCTGAGGCCAAGCATACATTCTCAACAATAAGGCTTTAAGTGAGATTTCCCCACCGAGAGTTATGCAATTAAGGAATTCCTTTCCTTACAACTTAATAAATGAATTTAAAATCTAGATTTCTTTATAGTCCCTATTTCAATTTTACAGGACATCTACATTAGAACAAAATTTGCTTGAAGTAAATTTACTGTAACATATAATCTTACTCAGTGATTTATATCCTGCTGATCTAGTTTTTGATATTCATGTTTAATTTAGAATTTAACAGCACTTTCAAAAACTTAAAATGATATATTTAACCGCCAACGTTCAAGATCCGAGTAACACACAACAGTTTGAAAATATGCAAATGTAAGTAGATTAATAGATACTACTTTGATGGGAAGATAAGTGTTTCATGTGTATCCACCCTCCTTTCAGAAGTATGGGGTAAAAATTAATTTTGGTATTTTTTTTTTAAGTGAGGGGTTCTAAAAATGTATTTTTATATCAATAATTCAAATCTGCCATTATTTTTCCAATTGCATAACATTTAGCTGGGTATGGCAATTCTACATCTGATCATAAACACCAGAAAAGGCTCTTGTAACTCAAATACTATTATCTTCCCAAATTACACATGCTAGTTTTTTACTGCATAAATCTTATCTAGCTAATTATCCATGCAATCACAAGCTAACCAGAAAGAAATTGGATGTCGGTCTTACCTGATATGTTCCTTCTCAGAGAGGTGGATATAGCATCCAGAAATGGTTCAACTCCATCTGCTTGCTGATTGGACTGTGGAAAACAAGTATGGGCACATGCAGATATGCCTCTGTCAAATCGACAGAAGCGAGGAAGTCACCCTCTCTTATGCCCTCCAGAACGGAATTAAGTGAATGCATCTTAAATCGCTAATACAAATCGCTAATACTGAATGAAACAGTTAAATCTTTTAGGATCCAGAATAGCTTGCCAGCCCCCTGAGGATTTGGGCACAACAAATGAAATCAAATAAAATCCCTCTCCGCGTTGAACCTCAGGGGACAGCCTCGATGGCATGGATATCCAGCAAGTCCTGGATAGCTGACTGCATGGGCGATGAGCACACAGAGTTGGCCTCTTCCAGGTCCCATCAGCTAAACAACGCAGGTTGGCGGGACCGCAGGGGAGGTCCTTCTGTTTCCGCCCCAGCTCTATGGAATGAACTCCCCCCTGATGTCCATACTGCTCCCATCCTGCTGGCTTTTCGTAAGACCACGAAGACCCTGGCTATGCCGGCAGGCCTGGGGGCCCTAAATCAACCACTAGCTTGACTGCATGTATGAATCTGTATGAATGGCAAGTATGTGTATTGCTGAATTGTTTTTTATGAATTTTAATTACGGTTTTAGAATTTAGACTGTTTTTTTCTTGACTTCTTTTTCTTGTTGTTTGTAATTTACATTGTTGTAAGCCGCCTTGAGTCCTTTGGAATTGGGCAGCATGGAAGTTAAATAAAATAAATAAGTAATAAATAAATAAATCAGGATCCTCCCTGGAGACAGGGCATCGAAGAAAAAACCTCAGGGGAGTGGAGAGCAACTCTAGCGAGAGACCTTGATCGGATGGTCTCTCTGCCCCAGGCATCTGATGTGATCTCATCCCACCGGTCTGCAAAATAGGCCAGCTAGCCTCCGATGCGGTGCTTGGGAGTGCATTCATTTCTTGCACTTGAAAGAACAGCTTCCTCCCCCCTCGAAAGGGTCGTTGGGATCCATATTGCCTGCCCCTCCTATCCGGCCTATTCTTCTGCTGATTCTGCCCTTGGAAGTAATAGTTCTGAGTGTGCTGGAACCCTGCACCTGATTCTTGGGGTCAGTAAGAGGGCCACCAGAAGTATGGGGCTGCTCGTGTTTCCATACGTCAGGAAAACGATGGCAGGATTTTTCGCTTACCCCTGGTCTCCATCAGCCATGAGTCCAGAGCCTCTCCAAAGAGTTTGTCTCCAAAGAAAGGGATCCAAGCCAGGTGTTACTGATGGTGGGCACCGCCTGCCAATTTTTCAGCCAAAGCAGGCGCCTGGATGCAACCGTAGAAGCCATGGATTTTGCGGAAAACCTAGCCACGTTGAGGGTAGCATCAGCTGATAACTGCAACACAGCAATGACCTTGTTAAGACCCCTGTTGCAGTCTGGTGTCCATCAGTGAAGACCTGTCCTGAATCTACTTGAGCCAAATTAAGGAAGTCCTATTAACCTTGATAGCCCATGCAACCGCCAGGTGGACCTTTTGGAGCGACTGCTCCTAGAGTCTGTCCTCCAGTCGCAAGGTTTCCATCGGGTCACCTGGAACCTGCCAAGGCTCAGTGTAACGCTGCGACAGGCTCACCCACTAACAGCAGGTGCAGGGTGTTGTCCAAGTTGGGGGCTATGTTGTGTAGCCCTCTTTTCCGGGCTGGAAAGATTGGGCCCCAATGCAGGTCAACGAAGCTGAGACTTAACCACCTCCACAAAGAGCTGAGGTGCGGGCATGGTTTCCATTTCAGGTGTTTTGTAGGAAAAGAGTGGGTTGGGTGCATTCCAACTTTTCCACCCCAGTGTCGGCAGAAGGAGCGTCGCCGCTTGATGTGCTTTGAACAGGAAGGGACCAGAACAAATGGAGCTAGAACAGGCCAACAAATGGGGTTTGATAAAATAATAATCCCCCATCCTCCAATAACTCTTAAGTCCTGGGGAAACTGCCCCCTCAGACTGAATGCAGTGTCCTCCTGGGATGCTCCCGAGGAGCCCTGACAGTGAGAGAGCTCTTTGTCTTCGGGTGGGTACTGTGAGGGGCCTGCATCAGGTGGCCTGAAAGCACTGATGCTGCAGGAAATGGGTGCTGGAAAGACTGCAGACCGAAAGCAAAAACGTTGCTTAATAGTCTTGGCCACAAAGGCTTGCAGAGTGAAGACATCCTGCTCAGCTTGTGATCTGAGACTTGCAGCCGTAGGCATGAAGGTAGTGGTGGATGGGTCGCTGACCAAGTACCTGATTATGCTGGTGACCTGTCCTGCAAATTACCCCCGACATCCACATCTGTACTTGGAATTAGCTGATCCAAGTGGGAGGCAGCACTAGTCACTCTTTCAGGTGATGGTGGAGTGGGTGGGAGGGAGAGATGTAATCACTATGTCTCCTGTGGAGTCGTGAGTGTAGCTCTGCTGCTTGGCAGCCGTCACACAATTTGTCCAATGCTTTATTCCTGTGGCTTTCAGCCTTCTGGGTCACTTTGGACCTTTTGGGGGGAAGCTAATCTTTGGTTGTGGTGCTTGGAGCCATTGGTGGAAGGAGCCTCTTGTGATTGAGGGGGCTTATCCTTCCTAGAATGTCTGGAGCTGCTAGAGGCAGCGTGATCCGCCATTTTGGGGAGTGTAGAAGTCAGGCTTGATGGCTCAGTATAACCAAGCTGATAAGGCACCAACGGCCCTCTCTTCCGCCCACCCACCCACCCCCTCTCTTTTTTATTTATTTAATTAATTAATTAATTAATTAATTAATTAATTCGATTTTTATGCCGTCCTTCTCAGGCTTACAACATGTTAGCACTTTTTAACAGAGCCAGCCTATTGCCCTCACAATCCGTGTCCTCATTTTACCCACCCAGGAAGGATGGAAGGCTGAGTCAACCTTGAGACGGTGATGAGATTTGAACTGCTGACCTACACACCTACAGTCAGCTTCAGTGGCCAACAGTACAGCACTCTACCTGCTGCGCCACCCTGGCTCTAGCTGCTGTTACATTTAGAGAGAAACTGCCGAAGAATGAGGCTGCTGTTTAAACAAGAACACACCGTGGAGGATCAAACCCGTGCTATTTTTAGCAATGTGGCTTATTTCGCTGCTGTCCCTAGCCAGATCAGTTGGCAATCGAAATGCCGCAGGAATGTTTGGCACCTTGCCAGCAAGCTGCTGCGTTCGGTGTTGAAAATGGCGGCTCACTGCTGCGTTCAGGAGCGCAGAGGCCACTCAAATAAGAACAGGACCGAAGCCCCTATTCCCTCTCGGCTGGCTAGTCCTTCGTCCACTGAGAGGAAGGCAATATAACAAGAAAGAGGATTTTTTAGCAGCTCCCAAGTCCGAATGTGGTGGGAGAGAAACAATTAAATCCGCGGCTGTCATTGACAGCTCAGAACAATGGTCGATGCTAATGACGATGCCTGTGACAGGCAGCTCATATAATGGCGGCTCTAACCACCAATTCATCACGCAAGGAAATCTCCTCTCCCCAGGTGTCTCACTGCGGGAACTATCTCCACGGACAATCACGCTATTAAGGTCAATGTCCCAAACCAATTAGTTAATAATGAAGCGTGATTAGACAGTTCTGCTGATTACCAGCAGCAGGAGGAGCCAGCTAGAGCCAAAGCGCTGCTGTAGGGAAAACTGCCAGCGACTCCACCGATGTTAGGGAGTCAGCTGCCAAACTCACTAAATAGTCGATCCCATGAAATGGGAAATTAGATGAATATAGAATCCAGAAATGCTCAATCTCAAAACAGGAGAAATGGTTGGCACAGCCATTCCAGCTGAGCGACTGAGTCAAAAAGCTGACAAAGGGTAGTAGAGGCGTGACCCAAATGGCTTTTGACAAACTCAGTCCAATCAGCAAGCAGATGGAGTTGAACAATTTCTGGATGCTATATCCACCACAATGGAGAATATCCAAGTTACAAAAGTGTTTAAGAGAATTTAATCAAGCCTTGTTTTGATTCATTCTTCGACATCAGCCATTGACTTGCTTCTTGGCCTCTGATATAACCCTCACGTTTCTCCTGAGCCTACACTCTTCTTGATCCCTCTGTGACCCGTTTCACACATCTCTCTGTTAATTGGGCATGACGGGGCCACTGTGGTACTTGCATCGGTTCATCAATGAACTTGTCACATGATGCATCACAACTTTTTTCCCCTTCACTAAAACAGGATGGGCACGGCAGTGTGTGATGCATCCAGCTCGCCTGCTGCAAGTTTCACACCTCTGGTCAAAGGCCTCTTCATAACTTCCATCACATTCCTCTTCAACTTCTTCATCAGTCCATTATTTCCATCATAAGAGATAATTATTTCATTCGTCAGTATCAAAATGTTTGGAATACCTCTCTGCTTATATTTAGTGAGCCTGTCTCTCACTGCCTTACCGCTTTTGTCTTTTGCTAAGTCGTTTCTGCTTGGGCACATCTGGCAAATCAATCTGGTACAATCTAAAAGAACCAATCTTGTGGGTTTGACTTTTAATGAAAGCAAGTTCCTTCAATGGTATCTTCATTTCCTTAGGGCAGGTACAGATAATGTGAACTTCTGTTCTGCAGCCAGCAAGGCAGCCAAATTCGGCACACAGAACAATTTGACACTTGCATCCTGTTTGAAGATGTCAAATTTCAGTGAAAGTCTCTTTGGCATCTAGTTTTACCAAGAGATATGTTTTTGACTTGATCACAGTTCTCTTGGATCTTGTTCAAGATTGCTGCTTGTGAATTTACAACAGGGATCCCAAAAGAATTGTTTGCTCATTCCCACTTTTCAAGCACTTCTGGATATGTGTTTCTTGCAAGACTGGCTGCTGGGTGGTTTCTAACATCATTGCTACTTTGTTCTCTTAATAGAAGGCCATATCTGAGAATGTCTCACAATGCTGGAGTTCAGATGGAAGGAAGAAGTCTCTGCCAGTCCCAATTAGGTTGCTCATGGGAGTGAATATTCCCGGTCTTGTTCTTTTCTTAAAAGCCATTACAAATCAGATATCACATTTACTGGAAACGAGGCCAGCAATGTGAACACTCTCAAAACAAAATAACATTTAACAAAAAGAGAAAAACAGCTGAACTTGAAAAATGAAACGAATTTTAAGTTATATTTATGTAGTTACTTACCACGCATATCTAAATTACATTAAAGTAACTAAACCATTTTTATGAATCCCCAAGGTGTGTCACAAATTTTGAGTATCCCTAATGTTTGGAAATTAAAAGTTGAAAAATTTGACACGCACTAGAAACAATACAAAAATGTTAAGAAGTTAGGATATTTATGTAGTTACTTATCTAAATTATGTTAAAGTTACCAAAATAGCTTTACAATCCCCAAGCATATCACAGCATTTGAGCATCCCTAAAGTTTGGAAATTAAAAGTTGAAAAATTTAACATGCTCTAAGAGGCAGCCCTATCTGTGGCATTCATTGTCAACTGGTTCTGAAATTTTGCCTTAAATGTTTCCATGTACATGCTATTATGTGCTTCATTTATAGAAAATCTAGCCAACTTTTCATGAAAGATAATCTTAAAATGTGATATAACTTTATATCTAGTTGTTTTAACTGTTCTATACTGTAACTATTGAATAATAATTATGTATTTTTTACTGTAGCCTTGACCAATTTTGGGAACAAAGGCATTAAAAAATCTGAATCAATGCCTCTACAAATAAACTGAATCAAAAAGTGTTCTCTCTCTCTCACACACACTCATTAAATAAGTTGAAAATTTCTCATATTTCATTTTCATGAATTATAAACAGTCTATTCTCTAAGCAATGCAACTATTATTAGACTTTGCTTAAATCAATGAGCTTTCAGTATTTTTCATTTTTCTTTCTCCTTTTTTATGATGGTAGATATAAATCAATGCAATGTTTAGCAGAAAACAGAAATATTGAAAGAGAAATGACAAAATAGTTGTGAAACTATATCGTTCCGAGTGAATTTTCTCACTCATATATGCCTCCATTCTCCTAAATGTACCTACCCATGTACCTAAGTTACAGCTTTCAGAATTTCTAGTCAGTCATATTAATGGCTGACTGAAAATCTGGGAAACTTCAGATTTAAATTCAATTTTAGTTTGAATAGATGATCCTCCTAAGGAAAAAAGGGCTCCCAGGAGGCACCTGCTTAACCATTGTATTGAATTTCTTCTTTTTAATAGTCATATCAACAAGACTGGCAATTTAGCGCTAATCCAAATATCCTTGAAATCTAAATGCAAAGCACCCAAAAAATAAAAATCTTCAAGAAATTAGTAAAATGTATGGATTAGGCTCAAAAACATATAGATATAGATATAGATATATTCTCTAAAGAAATAATAAACAAAAGTTTAGATGTAATCATGTGCACACCTGAAGACTGAAAAAATCCCAGTTTTCTGTCCAAACTTTCTGTTACTGGCTTTATTTTCTGCTCATCACTGCTTTCCTCGCCCTCCGAATTCAAATTTTCATTTTCAGCTTCGTTTGATGAAGATGATGTGGCGGCAGCACTGACAGACGTGTCCTTGGTTTTTTTAAACTCGCGTTTCCCTGTCTCTTTACCGCCACCTTTGCCACTTCCCTTCTTGGTTGTCCCTCTCTTTTTGTTCTTTTTCTCCTCATAGAAGTCTTCATCAGAAGAAGACAGGAACTCGCCTCTCGGGTTTTTTGAATTCCTCTTTTTAGGGTTTTTCTTCTTTTCTTTAGCTTTCTCTCCCTTTTTATTTAAATTGTCTTCCAAAGGGTCACAGGTTCCCTCTTTGTTTGGGGAGGATTTCTCAGCATCTGAAACATTATCTTGGAGTTTCTTAGTAGTTCTCCTTCTTAAGTTCCTTTCTGTTTTTCCTTCAAGTGTTTTTTGGTTTTTACTGCTGCTTCCAGAAGCACTGCCGCTTTCTTTTTCCGGAGAAGGCTTCTCAATTTCAGAGCAGGAATCACTTTGCCTCCTTTCAGAAGTCTTTCTCTCATTTTTCCTTTTTCCTTTTTCCTTTTTGGCTTTTTTGATTTCATCTGAGGACTCACCACTTGGTTCTGGCTTTGGAGACTCTCCTGCATCATCAGAAGATAAATCCTGTCGTTTTTCACATGATTTGCTTTGCTTGCCTGAAGTGCTGCTATTGTCTTTTCTAGAGGAAACATTCTGCCTTCCTTTCAATGCACTCTCTTTGACATTTTGCCCCCGCTTTTCTTTAACGGAGCTCTCTTTACCAGGTGTGTCTTCCAAAGAGCTGCCTGCCTTCTCCTTGTCTGAAATTAAAAATTCATCAACGTCACTGGACAATTCATTTTGCTGCTTCTGGTTTGACTCTCTAGTTTCTTTTCTAGGTAATTCCTCTTCCCCAGAAATGTAATTATCTTTCTTTGGTGTTTCTTTTGTAGTTTTCTTGGTTTGCTCTCTTTTTGTTGTATTTTCTCTTTCCAATTCAGAATCATTATTAGAAGAATCTGAGCAGTTCTGGCGTTTCTTTTTAGCAGCAGCTAAATCTTTATTTGAATTACCCTTCTTAGCATCCAAATCTGAACCTGAACTAGAACTTTTCCTTTTTCGTTTTCCGTTCTCCTCCTTCACTACTCTGTTCTTTAATGTATTTAGTGCATCTTTGGAAAGTTCATTGCCACTATCAGGATCTGAAGAATTGTGGCTCATCATGGCCACCTCCTGGAGAACAGCAGGCATTTCATCAGAATCAGAACTCTGGTCTTTGTTTGACTGAGGACTGCAAATAGGGCCGCTCAGAGAACTCTCCTTGTCTTTTTTCCTTTTGGGCTGTGTAGTTTTTCTGCCATACTTTTCACCATACAGCTCATTACTGTCTTCCTCAGAATTAGAAGTTAAAGTATTTATGTCTGTTGGACGCCTTAAAGGTGTCGTTTTAACTCGTGGAGATCTTCTGAGATCTTCTACCGGTGAAAGGCAATCTTTTTCTGGCATGCATTCAGAACTACAATTTTCTTCTCCATCTTCTTGGTCCTCTCCCTTTTCCAGTTTTTCATCTGGATCCTCAGGTTTCACAGGAGAAGAAGAGAAGGAAACAGGTGTCAATTTTACAACCAATTCCTTCTTAACTTTGGGAGAATGTGTCAACTTACTCCCACCTTTATTATCTTTAGATTTATTAGTATTTCCTGAACTGTGCTCTGTTCTGTTTGCAACACTCTGTCCATCTGCTTTCTGCACATCCATACAGGATTCAAAAATATCTTCAGGAACAGAAGAGGGAATAGAAACAATGTCCATATCTGTTGCTTCAGTGTTATCAGATTTATATTGAAGCTCTTCACTTTTGCCAGACTTTTTATCTTTACAGTTCAATTTTTTATTTCCCATCTGTTCTGTTACTGGCACACTCTGATCACTGGACGGCTCACTGGCTTCCGATACAGTTTTAGTTTCTTTGAATTCTTTTTCTTCTGTTTTTTTAATTTCACTGTCACTCGTTCTAATTTCTGTTTCTTTCTCTTTGGTTTGTTTCTGTTTGAATTTAGCACCCAGAGATTGAATCTCCAGGTTCAGGCCTTCCTCCAGTGCTGCATGAGCCTTTTTAATGTCAGTTAATACAGACTTAAAAGCCTTCAGCTGACGTATATGTACTGTTCTGTTTATTTCAGAATTTTCAGCTGCCTCCTTGAGAAACTTTATAAAACTAGCATTCATGTTAGTTGTGGTTTCAGCAAGCTTTTTTGTTTTTTTCAGCAGGACCTTTGGCACCATTAATGCTTTATAAGAATAAGTTAGAGCACCAGAATATGGATTATCTAATTTCTTTTCTTCTCCATTACAATTTGAACTATTTTTCTTTGAAGAATATTTAAGGGAATTATCACACATTTTACTTTTATCACTGTCGACTCTGATTCTCTTCTTATTTTGTTGCAATAATTGTTCCAAGTTTTCAAATACACTATCACAAGCAGTGATCAAGTCCAGCAAAGGTTCTGGTTGACAAATATAGCAATGCCATTTATTATTTTCATCCATTATAGTTGACAGCTCCTTTCGGCCTAAATTGCGCAATATACATTTTTTGCAGAATGCGTTATGGCAAAAGTCACAGCAAATTAAGTTTCCACCTTCGGCACACCATCTGAAATTAAAGTTTTAACATTTTTAAAATATGTTCCCAAAAACGAAGAACAGAGGTTTTTCATTAATATACAACAGGAGTGGGATACAAGGAGCTATATTATTTTCAAAAGGTAAGACTATCTCAATTTTCTATCACAGGAAAACAAGCCAAATTAGCATTAATCCAGATACCTTAGAGGTAGTCAGTCATTTATGAGACTGGAAATTCAGAGCAGTTCTCAAACCCTGAGTTCAATGGGACTCATGCACTTTATCTCACACTATAAAAACCTTGGCATCCCAAAACTCATTAACTTCCCCTCAATTATTCTCCAGTTACTTCTGTATTTTGTTTGGACTAAATGCAAGTTAAATCATACAAATTATAGAAAAGGCTAGATGAATGGGGTGAACTATTTCTCCTATTTCTAGATCATTTAACAACTTTTGTAGGAATATGTTTTTACTAATTCTAATACATCAAATTTATATAGGCATTATTAACAAACCTTTAATATTGTCAAAAAGTAACGAGTTACATTATTCTCCAAAAAAAATATATGAAGCAATTTAATTTCTGAACATTTTAAACAAGGAGAGGTAAGTTCTGTTCAGTTTATCAGGTTTAATTAAATGATGACAATTTTATACACTTACCTACACTGTTCATCCATTCCATCTGCATCACGGCTGATGTCATCACTCATATAATATTTGAAGCAATTCTATGAAGAAAAAGCATTTTTTTCAGAAAGCTTAATTAAATTGCTTGATTATATTGCTTAATAGCATTCTTATGCTTTCTTTTAGGACACTGACATATATATTTTTTTAATTTCATCGTTGGAATCAAATATACAGTATTTTTCGGAGTATAAAATGTACCTTTTTCCTCACTAAAAAAGGCTGAAAATTCAGGTGCGTCTTATACTCTGAATGTAGCTTTTTTCTAAGGTTTTTTTTTCCAGCCCTAACTAGGTGCTAATGATATTCCCAGCTCTTACCTTGCAGGTTCTTTTATTGTTACTCTTTGTGACGAATGTTTTCCAAGCCCCAAATCTGTGCAGGGTTTTTTTTCATTGGTCTAACTTGCTCCAAATGTTTATTTCCAGCCCTAACCAGGTGCTAATGATGTTCTCAGCTCTTACTGGCTTGCAAGCTCTTTCACTGTTACTCTCTGTCAATGTTTTCCAAACCCTGTCTTTGTAGTGTCTTTTATTGCTCTACTTGCTCCAAATGTTTCTTCCCAGCCCTAACAGGTGCTAACAATGTTCCCAGCTCTTACTCTTTCATTGTTACACTCTCTGAATAAGGTATTTTTTAAAGCCCTTGTGACCAGACTAAGGATGCTAGCCAGATGAATATCTGGTAAGCAGATTCTTTTCCGTATTTTCCTCCCCAAAACCTAAGGTGTATCTTATACTCTGGTGCATCTTATACTCCAAAAAATACGGTAAAACACAAATTTTGCTCTGAAGCAATTTACAATATTATTTCTCTACCAACACTAGGCAGAACTCAGCTGAACCTGAGTCAAGCTTTTTTTAATTTATGAATAAAATGTATACACTGCTTTAGTCAAATTGGCCTCTAGATAGTTTACATCCCGATCCTGCCATACTATACACAGTACCCTGCCCCCCACCCAAAAAATAAGACATCCCCTGATAATAAACCCAATCAGGCTTTTGAGTACATGGCAATAATAATTATTTCAGGATTCAAAAAAATATAAGACAGGGTCTTATTTTGGGTGAAACATGGTATGTACGAAAGTTATATTCCAAAGATAATTTATTATTTAAAATGAAATTAAATGTTTGAATTATCATTTTCTTTTAAACACTGCTTTACTCATTTGATGCATGACCTTTGAACATTCCAAAACAGAAGATCTTGTTTAGCGACTGCTTCGGGCAACAGCTGTGTGGAAAAGTAAATTTGTGACCAATACCCACATTTATGACTTTCTCAGTCACGTATTTGTCATGAGAGTCAGTAAGTACAGTATCAAATTGTCCTATGCCCTATCCCTTTTTTCTCCCCCCCCCTTTGCAATCCCTCTGCCTCTGAATTGAAGCAGTAGGGTGCTCTGCCGTGCAGCATTTCTCCAAAAAGTGAAGCGCAAGTTAAGAAGCTAAGCTCTGTGACCTTCATTAGCCAGCTGGCAGCTGCTGTCTGTAACTGATAAGACTTTGTTTCCCTTCTAAACAACTTGAGGTTGGAGACCAAGCAAAAAGCCAGTAACAGTGCATTGCTTTCAATGTTTGTTCCCCAATGTGTTCCTGCTTAATCTCTTGTAATCTTCTGACGCTATAAACCAAAGCAAAGCTGAAATAAAACTGTAAGCACAATCGCAGTCATGTGATTTTCCACTCAGTGTTTGTGTCACATAGTGACCAACTTACTGGTTCTAATTATGGTTGATAAACAAGTCTATATAGCAACATTATCTCTGGGGGGGGAAAACTAATAAAGCACATTGTAATTGGCCTAGAGGCCTTGAATTTTGATACACTCTGTATATTTCATAGATTTTTGTGTATATACAAAAAATGTAAGAGCATATATATGTATGTTTGTGTATTTCTGTGTAGGTTTGTAGAAGAATAAATAGAAACATAATTCAATATTGAAGAAATTTAATCCAATTTCTATAAAGTAATCTGGTGTTGATGATTCCACAAGGACTGCAGGATGGGACCCTTGCTGAAAATACCCACTCTTGGGCTCCTTTCCACTAAACTTTGTGGGAAGAGGGAAGGGAGCCACAATTATCTGTGAAAAGCAGCCATGAAAGTTATTAATGCTTGACAGAAAACTCAAATGGCACTTGCAAACACAATGGCAATCAATGCAGCTCAATAGAGGTGGACACAATAGTATTGAAGCTGGTGGCTCAGTGTGTGGCTGCTGTCCTTTCCAATGTAAAATAACACTAGTAGTGAGATGGCAGAGGATCTAGCATTAACGCTTATTGTGGAGGATCCTTGTGATTTGGTAAGTGGTATCTTAGGCTGATTACCCCATTGTTCTTGAACTACAGTATTGAATTACAATGTTGAGTCCTGCCCGAGTAGCTTTTTAAAAAGTAGAGATACTGCAGGGAAACTAGGAAGCTATTTGGACAGGGAGTTTCTACTCACAGTCACTCATGCCCTTATCACCTCGAGGTTCGACTACTGCAATGCTCTCTACATGGGGCTACCTCTGAAGAGTGTTCGGAAACTTTAGATCGTGCAGAAGGCGGCCGCGAGAGCAATCATGGGCTTTCCTAGATATGCCCATGTCTCGTCAACACTCCGCGGCCTGCACTGGTTGCCGATTAGTTTCCAGTCACAATTCAAAGTGTAGGTAATGACCTATAAAGGCCTTCATGGCATCGGACCAGAATACCTATGGGACCGCCTTCTGCCGTACAAATCCCAGCAGCCGATTAGGTCCCACAGAGTCAGCCTTCTCTGGGTCCCGTCGACTAAACAATGTCATCTGGAGGGACCCAGGGGAAGAGCCTTCTCTGTGATGGCCCCGGCTCTCTGGAATCAACTCCCCCCCAGAGATTCGAACTGCCCCCAGCCTCCTCGCCTTCCACAAGACTCTGAAGACCCATTTATGTCACCAGGTATGGGGAGACTAATGTACCCCCTTTTGACTAATAAGATTTGAGTATGGTATGATTGCGTAGTATTGTTTTTTAATGATGGTGGGATTTTAATTTTGGTTTAAGCTATTAGATTTGTACTATACTGTTATTGTTATTGTGAGCCGCCCCGAGTCCTTGGAAAGGGGTGGCATAGAAATCTAATTAATTAATTAATATTATTATTATTATTATTATTATTATTATTATTATTATTATTACCTAAGAAGTTTCTGAAAAGTCTTATTGGGAAGTAAAGGCTTCGGGTTTTTTACCACCAATTTATCTGGAACCATAATGCCCTGGGCCTCCCCCCACCCCAAATAAAAGTATTGTTCTGATTTCTATAGTAGAAATATGGCTAAAACATTTTGAAAACAATGGAAAATATGTTTTCCCTTTCTGGATGCCCCAGGTCTCTTTTGACCAGAGTTGGAAAGAACTTCAGTGACTGCCTATATACCGCATTAACTATTGATGTTTCCTTCTTTCAAAAGTATTTTTGTCATTCCAAAATCCATATTTTCATGACACAAGTTTAAAGAGATGATACTTTTTTATAGACCACAGAAAACCAAAATCAGTGCATGAGTGCATACAAAATACCGTATTTTTCGCTCCATAAGACGCAGTTTTTTCCCTCCCAAAGTAGGATGAAAAATCAGCCTCGTCTTATGGAGCGAAGATGCAGACAGGGAGGGGGGGGGGGAGGCTGCGAATTCGGAAGCGCCATCCCGCCGGCTAGCTGCTGCCTGGCCCACCGTTCCTCGTAAGCTGCGCCCGTGAGCAGGCGTGCACCCCCAAATACACCCGAGCGCCCTTTTCCACGGGCGCGCGCTCCCCATCCCCCTGCCAGCCCGCGGGGAGGTGGGCGGGGGCGGGGAGGTGTGGCAGTAGGAGTAAAGGGAGCCGCGGCCGCCCCTGCCTCCCCGCTGGCTTCTCCACGCTGCCCTATTGCCCGCCCGATCCGCCTCCTCTCCTCCTCTGCCACCTCCTGCGTTGGGGCGCGATCTGCCTCCTCTCCTCCGCTGCCTCCTCCTGCCTTGGGGCGCAATCTGCCCCCTCTCCAACGTCGCTGCCTTCTGCCTTGGGGCGCGATCCGCCCCCTCTCCTCCTCCGCCGCCCCCTGCCTTGGGCGAGCAGTCCGGGACAGGGTGGCTTTACGCTATGAAGAGAAAACGGCCGACTTTTCCCTGCTGCCGGAGCCGTTTCCTCTTCATGGCGCAAAGCCACACAGTCCCGGACTCCGGGATTGCTCGCCCAAGGCAGGAAGCGGTGGAGGAGGAGAGGGGGCGGATCGCGCCCCAAGGCAGAAGGCGGCGACGGAGGAGGAGAGGGGGCGAATCGCGCCCCAAGGCAGAAGGCAGCCATCTGCCCAGACAGAAAGGAAACAAGAGAGAGAAAGTGAGAAGAAGAGAGAGAAAGAGGGGGAGAGAGAGAGAAAGAGAGAGGGGGAGAGAGAGAAAGAGAGGGAGAGGGAGAAAGAGAGTGGGAGAGGGGGGAGAGATAGCAAGAGAGGGAGAGAGAGAAAGAGAGAGGGAGAGGGGGGAGAGAGAGGGAGAGGGGGGAGAGATAGCAAGAGAGAGAGAAAGAGAGAGGGAAAGGGGAAGAGAGGGGGGAGAGAAAGAGAGAGGGAGAGAGAGAGAGGAGATAAAGAAAGAGGAGAGAGAGAAAGGAAGAGAAAGAAAGAAAGAGGGATAGAAAGAGAGAGAGAGTGAGAGATGCTCAGTGAGCCTTTCTTTGAAGTTGCCTTTCTTTCTTTCTTTCCTTCTTTCTTTTTCTCTCTTGCTCTCTTGCTCTTTCATTCTTTTTTCTTTCTCTTGCTTTCTTTCTCTCCTTCCTTCCCTCATTCCATTTCTTTCATTCCCCCTCTATTTTTATTTCTCTTTCATTTTCTTTCTTTCTCTCTTTCTTGCTTTCTTTCTTGCTCTTTTTCTTTCTCTCTTTTACCTTCCCTTCCTCTATTTCTTCTTTTCTTTCTCCTTCCTACCTTCTTCCCTCCCTCCCTTCAGTCCTTCCTCTCTTACTCTCCCCTTTCATAAGTTTCCTTGCTTCCTTCCTCTGTTCCTGTCCCTTCCCCCTTTCTTTCTTTCTTTCCTTCCTTCCTTCCTTTCCTCCCTCCATTTCTTGCTTTCCTTTTCCTTCCTCCCTTCTTCCCTCCCTCACTCCCTTCTTTCACTCCTTCCTCTCTTCCTCTCCCCTTTTTGGCTCAAAATATTTTTTTTCTATTTTCCTCCTCTAAAATCTAGGTGCGTCTTATCAGCAGGTGCGTCTTATGGAGCGAAAAATACGGTAGATTTTCAATAAATTTATCTTCTGCCTATTGGTACCTTCATTAGAATGTCAGTGCATAGAGAGAGAGATAGAAAGAGAATATATAAATATATATACCTTACATATAAGAACTTTCAATGTTGGATGCCTGTAGATAGAATCTTTTTGAAAATGATTCACCTGCTGACCACAAGCTGTACAGCTAACAATTCCATGAAGCCCTTCCTCTATCAGAGAGACAGCCAGGGGGTGGGGGGGGTGGGGGGGGAGAGGGAGAGAGGGAGGAGTGAATGAATGTGTTAGAAGCTCTTCCGTTTTTTCCAGTAAAATATTATTTTAACACATTTTATCCATATAATTTGAAAAGTGATTCTTCATGTCAATGGCACAATGTGTGTCATATTATCAAGCACATGTGGAAGACACTGAATGTGGAGTTGTTACAAGGTATATCACATGTCGAAAAAATTACTATTAAACAAAGTTTGACAAAATAAAAATGATTATTATTAAAAAATTTAAGACAGTTACATACACTTAAGCTTTTATAGTTGTAATTCAGTATCTTAATATGAATAAGCATTTCTATGTAAATATTAACTATATAGCATGTTTTAAATTATAATTTATAAATAATATAAATAATAAAAATGTTATAAAAAATACATATAAATGCTATCACTTCTAAAGAGAACAGGATTAACAAGCTTTTAAGGAAGATCCCAAACTGAACAAAAATTAGAAGTTTCAATTTCTAAGTAAGAGTGTATTTCATATTTTCAAAATAATTAAAATTTATCAAATTTTCAAGCCTGCATACAATTCTGCTGCCTGATTTCCATTTGCATGGGAATTGTGCATCAGTCTCACAATTAGTTTTGTAAGTCACAAAATGTTTCTAATTCATCAACTCCATACAAAACTTTCTCAGGTTGCAAAGTTACATTATAGGACAATAATTAAGATTTGTGGCAGCTATTTTTTTTCTTTAAGTGGCAAGAGCAAACAATTAGTGAGCAACTATGCTCAATTTGTTTTGCACATCAGATATACAGGAACTGCTTCTCCAAGAAACATTTTGCACACCATTAAAATCTTCTATATGGCATGAATAAGAAACTACATCACCCAATATGTACTTCCTAACAGCAATTAGCTCCCTAAAGTTCCTTAAGCAGCTGATAAAACATTTCTCTTTTCTTGATAGCTTTTTCTTAACCAACACCTCATACCCTAAGTTTCTGCACACTGAGATTTCTTCTGGGTTTTAAAATGATGCAAAATGGGAGAAGATGTGTCACAAAGGTGGACAGGGACTTTAAAAAAAAATTAAAACCTGACTTAATTTGGAGGAACTGGACAATTTTTATTTTTAGATTCTTTTAGATTCTTTTACTTTTCTTTGTGTTCCTCTCACTTCAAAATGTAAGGGAAGTATGGATGCTGATTTCTAGCAGCTGTGAATGGCAAGGTAGCCAGTGCCACAGGAAAAGAGTTTGTGGTCTTCTTATATTGCCAAGGTATCAGATTGCCGGCCCTAACTTCCAAGTGCCAGGCAGCAACATAACTACTATTCTTTTTAACCTATCTTGCCTATTAGAAAATCAGAAGGCACTGAAAAACTAACATTCAATATGCACAAAGTAATGACCAAAATGAAATCTTTTAAAGATAGACTTTAACGTAATTCATAATGCATTACCTCCTCGCTTCTTCTGAGTTTCTGGTTTTAGTTTGTGCCCTGTAGTATTTCTGTTCCTAAATTCAGGTCCTTTAAAGTCATCTTTATCTTCATTAAGTACTGGCTCTGGTTGTACAACAATAGTTCCTAAGAAAATTATAGTTAAAAATTACAATAAAATGTATGAAATTCATATAGTTATTATGCCCTGAGGATTAGCCACTTTATCTAACCTTTGTGATGACTCTAAAGCACTATAATTACAAAGGGTTTAAAAAATATCTTCAAGAGAAGGTTTACCCAATCCTACTTAGGCAGACTTTTTCAATTCTCCTGGTATTTTTATGGCATGCCAATGTCTCATCTACTATCTGGGAATCTTTTCTAATAGAAACATAGAAACATAGAAGATTGACGGCAGAAAAAGACCTCACCGTCCATCTAGTCTGCCCTTATACTATTTCTTGTATTTTATCTTAGGATGGATATATGTTTATCCCAGGCATGTTTAAATTCAGTTACTGTGGATTTACCAACCACGTCTGCTGGAAGTTTGTTCCAAGGATCTACTACTCTTTAAGTAAAATAATATTGTCTTATTTTGCTTTTGATCTTTCCCCCAACTAACTTCAGATTGTGTCCCCTTATTCTTGTGTTCACTTTCCTATTAAAAACACTTCCCTCCTGAACCTTATTTAACCTTTTGACATATTTAAATGTTTCGATCATGTCCCCCCTTTTCCTTCTGTCCTTCAGACTATACAGATTGAGTTCATTAAGACTTTCCTGATACGTTTTATGCTTAAGACCTTCCACCATTCTTGTAGCCCGTCTTTGGACCCGTTTAATTTTGTCAATATCTTTTTGTAGGTGAGGTTTCCAGAACTGAACACAGTATTCTAAATGTGGTCTCACCAGTGCTCTATATAGCGGGATCACAATCTCCCTCTTCCTGCTTGTTATACCTCTAGCTATGCAGCCAAGCATCCTACTTGCTTTTCCTACCGCCCGACCACACTGCTCACCCATTTTGAGACTGTCACTACCCCTAAATCCTTCTCTTCTGAAGTTTTTGCTAACACAGAACTGCCAATACAATACTCCGATTGAGGATTCCTTTTCCCCAAGTGCATTATTTTACATTTGGAAACATTAAACTGCAGTTTCCATTGCTTTGACCATTTATCTAGTAAAGCTAAACCATTTACCATATTACAGACGCCTCCAGGAATATCAACCCTATTGCACACTTTAGAGTCATCGGCAAATAGGCAAACCTTCCCTACCAAACTTTCCCCTATATCACTCACAAACATATTAAAAAGAATAGGACCCAGAACAGACCCTTGTGGCACACCGCTTGTAACCTGTCTCTGCTCAGAATACTCGCCATTAACAATAACTCTCTGATGTCTACGCTTCAGCCAGCTGCAAATCCACTGAACTGTCCAGGGATTAAGTCCAATCTTCAATAATTTATCTATCAGCTTTTTATTTGGAACCATATCAAAGGCTTTGCTGAAGTCCAGATAGGCAATATCCATGGCACCATCTTCACCCAACACCTTTGTGACATAGTCAAAGAAATCAATGAGATTAGTCTGACATGATTTGCCTTCAGTAAAGCCATGCTGATTTGGGTCCAATAAGTTATTGTTTTTTAGGTGCTGATTTCTCCTCTTTTTGAGTAGTCTCCATTATTTTAACTATAACTGATGTCAAGCTAACTGGCCTGTAGTTACCAGCTTCTTCTCTACTGCCCTTCTTGTGGATAGGCACAACACTGGCCATTCTCCAATCCTCAGGAACATCTCCTGTTAACAGGGATTGGTTAAACAAATCAGTCAGGGGGGTAGCAATGAGAAATCAGAGTTCTTTAAGAACTCTGGGGTGGATGCCATCTGGACCCATTGCCTTATTTATCTTTAATCGTTCAAGTTCTTCTAAGACATCGGCTTCTAAGATCACTGGAGCTGAATCCGTACAGCTGGAAGCAATGCTATATCCATCTATAGCATTATATTGTAAGGTATCTTTTGAGAAAACTGAACAGAAGTAGCTATTGAAATGGTCAGCGATCTCCTTATTCCCATCAATGCATGTATTATTCCCGGCACTAAGCTTTGTGATGCTGCAGTTTTTCTTCTTCCTATCACTAATATATCTGAAGAAGGTTTTATCCCCCTTCTTTACAGATTTGGCAATTTCTTGTTAACACAATAATTTGGCAATTATTAACTTTATATGATAATAAGATAGCATATGCCAAAATATTCCTAACCTTTCTGCCTTTTTGTCCTGCTCTGAATGCATTTCACTTTTCTTCATTTTTCGTGGGTGTACATTCACACCAATGCAGGGCACAAATAGTGTCACCATATCATGATATTAGATAATGATTAATGTTATACATTTGTGACAAATCCTGACTAATACTGTATATGGATTATATAGTTCACTAATAAATTAATAATATGTGATTAATATATAAGACAGAGGTACTCAAATATAGTGCAATACAGTATAGCAAGACTAAAATATTCTGGAACAGAGTTCAAAAATGGTTAGAGGAAATACTGGAAAAGAAAATTGGAAAAAAAAACCAGAACTATTCCTACTGGGAATAACCCATAAAGGATAGGAAAGATGTCAAATGTACTTAATTCTATATATAACAACTGCGGCAAGATTCATTTTTGCATAACAATGGAAAAGTGAAAACATACCAACAGAAGATGAATTATTAGAAAAAATTGTGATCTGTGCAGAAATTGATAAATCAACAATGGAAATACAGTGATCCCTCGATTTTCGCGGTCTCGATTTTCGCGAAACGCTATACCACGGTTTTTCAAAAAATAATAATTAAAAAATACTCCACGGTTTTTTTCCTATACCACGGTTTTTCCCACCCAATGACGTCATACGTCATCACCAAGAGTCACTTCTCTCTCTCTTTCTTTTTCTTTCCTGTCATTCTCTGCTTCAATCATTTTCTCATTTCTCTTTTTTCTCCCTTTTTCTATCATTTTTCTCTCTCTCTCTACCTTCTACTCTCCCCCCTCTTGCTCTCTCTCTCTTTCTCCCTCTCCCTCTCTGTGAGAACACCTGCCCCCACCTCTCCTGCAGCCCCCTCGCTGATAGCTGGGACAAAAGTGCTCCCCCTCCCTTTCTCTTCCTTTTTCTCTATCCTTTCTACCTTACTCTTTCTTTCTCTCCCTCCTTCATTCAATTTTCTCTCCCTCCCTTTCTCTCTCTTTCCTTTCTCTCCCTCCCTCCCTGTGCCTGCCCTGCGCCACTCAACAGGGACGGACAGCCCCCGATCGTCGGTTCGTTGCCCCCCCCCACAGAGGGAGATCGGGCTGCGAGGGCAGTGGATCTGCGTCCCCAGCCACCGGAGGGAGATCGGGCTGGCAGGGGCGGTGAATCCATCTCCCCAGCCGGGCGGAGGGAGATCGGGCTGGCGAGGGCGTTGGATCCGCGTCCCCAGCCACCGGAGGGAGATCGGGCTGTCAGGGGCTATGAATCCACCTCCCCAGCCGTGCGGGGGGGGGGGATCGGGCCGGCGAGGGCGTTGGATCCGCGTCCCTAGCCACCGGAGGGAGATCGGGCTGGCAGGGGCGGTGAATCCACCTCCCCAGCCGGGCGGAGGGAGATCGGGCTGGCGAGGGCGTTGGATCCGCGTCCCCAGCCACCGGAGGGAGATCGGGCTGGCAGGGACGGTGAATCCACCTCCCCAGCCGGGCGGAGGGAGATCGGGCTGGCGAGGACGTTGGATCCGCGTCCCCAGCCAGCGGAGGGAGATCGGGCTGGCAGGGGCGGTGAATCTACCTCCCCAGCCGGGCGGAGGGAGATCGGGCTGGCGAGGGCGTTGGATCCGTGTCCCCAGTCACCAGAGGGAGATCAGGCTGGTGGGGGCGGCGAATCCACCTCCCCAGCTGGGCAGAGGGAAATCGGGCAGGCGGGCGGGGGGCAGCCAAAAATGGTGTTTTTACTTCCGCGCCGCTACATCGCGGAAAATCGATTTTCGCGGGAGGTCTTGGAACGTAACCCCCGCGAAAATCGAGGGATCACTGTAAAAGATAAAGATGAATCGGAATTTACTACCAAAGTTGGAATAAATTTTACTCTTGGTTAGAAAGTCGGAAAAAACAAAAAACAAAATAAAGACAAATTAAATAGTCAACTAACTTAAATAACAGGGAAAGGAAGGAACAGAGGATCGGTTGAATATAGGAATAAAAGGGATACTGATGTAAGATAAAATAAAATGTATATAGTATTAGAAATATTAAATGATGGTAATATAGAAATATCACTACACATATCATCCAATGTTTTAAAAATGCTTTATATATGTTTATAATAAAATAATTTTTATGTAAAAATATATATAGTGCAATATACATTTATACATTATCTGCAACATTCAGCGGTTATATATGGTCCACAGACCAACTGACAGAATTAAAAAATATAGCACACCATTAACACATACATTATATACATACATCTACATAAAAGAGGAAAACTTATAAAATTACCTATACTGTATACATACTCGCACACAATACACCAGTTTTTGTAAGCTAAGACTATAAATAAAACTTTTGCTACTGCCTTCAAACTGCATATTGTGTCAGGTTGCAAGTGATACACCCTATTTAAAAAGAATCCATCAATCCCCCACCAGGAATGGAATGGAGTGATCAGAGTCAAGAAAAATATATTAACTCTGATTGCCAATGTGAGTGGGCACTTTAAAAGGATGTTTACATGATAGATTATACTAAAGAAATCATACCAATCACTTTTTAAAAGGTATTTTAAGTTTCTTTTTCAATAGTATTTAATTATCTAACTGAATGTAAGCTATATGTTCCATCTATTAAACTCTCCCACTATACCATCTTTTCCTATCCAGATGTACTATTTAATGAACTTAAATTTGTTACATTTGTATACAATTTGTTGTAATATACTCTTAAATTAATGAACTACTTATTCCCACTCTTTATCTCCTGAAATCAACTGCTGCTAGTATCCATTATTTCTATCAGTAATAGCCAGCATTTTCAAAATGGAAAAGACAAGAAAGGAGAAAGAGGTTTATTCAGCGACTTAGAAAATATTCTAATATTGACAGTACTTCTAAACTAACAGATTAATTACCTTTTGGCAAACTTTTCATATCAACTTCATTTTCCGAATTTTCATTTGAAATATCATGAGTAATGGTTTCATCTAAAGTTTGTTCTTCATCTGAGCCAACATATTTCGTTACAATTGTGGGTTTTCTGAACAAGCAGCAAAGACAAATATTCATTATATTATGTGTACATATTTAAAATTATAGAACTTTAGCAAAGTCAATTTTGCACAACACTATAGCCTCAAATTATATTTTTATGCGAGGAGTCTATCAGAGTTTATGAAGAACTTTTAAAAATTGACTAAAAGAATTATAATTGATAATCATAATTCCACAGTCAACCAATCAGAGTACAGCTGAAAGGGACCTTGGAGGTTTTCTAGTCCAGACCTCTGCTCAACCAGGAGACCCTATACCAGTGATGGCAAACCTATGGCACTTGGGCCACAGGTGGCATACGGAGCCATATCTGGCGGCACGCAAACTGTTGCCTTAGCTTAGTTCCAACACAAATTATGTGTGCCAGCCAGCTGATTTTCGGTTCACTTGGAGGCTCTGGGAGGGTATTTTCGGCGTCTGGAGGGCCTCCAGGAAGGTGGGAGAGGGCATTTTCTCCCTCCATAGGCTCTAGGGAAGCCTCTGGAGCCTGGGGAGGATGAAAAACAGACCTACCGGGCCCACACAAAATCGGGAAATGGAGCCAAGGGGATCATGCGCACATGCATGGGGGGCAGGACACCATCGAATTATGGGTGTGGGCACTCAAGCTTGTGCACAGTGCACACGCACGTGCTTTTGGCACCTGAGGGGAAAAAGGGTTGCCATCACTGCCCTATACCATTCCAGACAAGTGGCTGTCCAATCTCTTTTAAAAAACTTCCAATGATAAAACAACCACAACTTCTGAGGGCAAGCCGTTCCACTGGTTAATTGTTCTATTTCCTCTCCTTGATTATTTTCCATCCATTGCTTATCTTGACTTCTGGTGCTTTGGAAAATAAATTGACCCCTCTTCTTTGTGGAAGTCCCTCACATACTGGAATATGGCTATCATGTCCACACTAGTCTTACTTTTCTCTAGACTAGACAAATTCATAGCCGTTCTTCATATATTTTAGTCTCCAGGCCTTTAATCATCTTAGTTGCTCTTCTTTGCACTTTTTCCAAAGTCTTAACACCTTTTTGTCTGGATGCAGTCAATTCTGTGAAACTAGATTTTAGATCTGAGAATACAGTATTTGTATTCAATGGGTAAAGTAATATTATTATTTTTAAAAGTGCAAGAAAATATACTCCATCAAATGCCCCATAATATTTCTATTAAATCACCTCTGAGCCTAATTATTAATTCTTATAGTCAATCTCCTGATTCAGAGAAGCAGGAAAATTAAAAATTAAAAAACATGCCAACTAACCTTTTGGAGCGCGATGATCCTAATGATTTGGATCTTTCAGAAGAGCTACTACCCTATATATGAAAAAATGCAAACCTCTTATACAAAATGAAAATAGCAATATTCCTGTCTGTGCATATCATCTCAGATATTACTTCGAATGCAAATTACTTCTGTATTTCAACCCTTAAGACACCATAAAAAGTTCAGCTATAAATATATTTATTCATTACTATCTAACGGTAGAAGACCTGACTCATATCCTATTTGATTGTTGTTTGTATAAGAGGGTGACAGACAGGTACCTTGGTCTCTATACCAAACAAATGACCCATTGGGATCCCCACATCAAAACAACTTAACTTTATGTGTGGCCAGAACCTGAAAATAACATTTAACACAGCACAGTATTTAAACAAAATAGATCAGTCAAGAATTGCATAGGTGAGACTGATTGAGGTAGATTGCAGGGGTGACACCAAAATATAATTTTATCATATTTTAACTGTATCTTAAATTATTGTATTTTCTTCAATTTCATTTTAGATTGTATTTTATTCCAACTTTATTTAAAATCATATTTTATTCCAATTTCATTTTAAATTGTATTTTATCAAATTCTATTTTAAATTGTTTTTATCAAATTTTAGTAATAATTTGTTTCCAGGACTTTGCACTTTGATATGGCCCAAGGATTAATCAATAAAGATTCATGTCATGTCCTGCAGAATGCGGCAGCAAGAGCTATCGTGGGGCTCCCTAGATTCGCCCATGTTTCATCAACACTCCGCAGCCTACATTGGTTGCAGATTAGTTTCCGGTCACAATTTAAAGTGTTGGTAATGACCTATAAAGCCCTACATGGCATCGGACCAGAATACCTTAAGAACCGTCTTCTGCCACACGAATCCCAGCGACCGATTAGGTCCCAGAGAGTTGGCCTTCTCCAGGTCCCGTCGACTAAACAATGTCATCTGACGGGACCCAGGGGAAGAGCCTTCTCTGTGGCGGCTCCGGCCCTCTGGAATCAACTCCCCCCAGAGATCAGAACCGCCCCCACCCTCCTTGCTTTTCGTAAGCTACTGAAGACCCACCTATGTCGTCAGGCATGGGGAAATTGAGCCCCTGGGTTTATATTATTTATGTATGGTTTGTGTTGTATGGTTTTAATAATGGGTTTTTAGATGTTTTTAAATGTATTAGATTTGTTTACATTGTTGTTATTGTTGTGAGCCACTCCGAGTCTCCAGAGAGGGGCAGCATACAAATCTAATAAATTAAATTAAATTAAATTAAATATAGATATGCTTCAATTACTGGATGCGTTAAAATAACTTGGAAATGCAAAAATATGTGTAAGTAAATATTTGCAAAAATATTTATAAATAATAAGTAAATGTGTCTAATTTGTATGCTGGAAGTTACTATAGAATCACAGTATAAAATAAGCAAAAAACGTGGGTGAAATTATTGGAAACAATCGAGCTGATTTCAGTTACAAAGAAAAAGAATTATGTGTCAAAATAAATCTCTCTCCCAAGAATATGTCAACAAACCAAATATTAGCAGTCTTCGACTGAATGGGGATCTTGGTCACTGAGTGATACAGACATAAAGTGCATTGTCATGTAATCACACCAATTTTGGATGGAAGGTGCAGCAGTCTCTTTGGTTGTCTTTGGGCAAATCCCAGGCAGTTGCAGCATCAGTGCTGATTCTGCTTATCAAAAGAAGAAAAAGCCACAAATGGCGAACATGGGCCTGCAATTGGAAGTGGTAAGTGCCCCTCATTCAGCCCCATCATAGTTTCAAATGGTTACTGAAAGAGTAGACATTACACAAGGAGTACATATAGCGCTTATATCCACATTCAGTTTCGCACATCAAGTGGCTGAGAAGCCTGCCGTATGTTGAATCCACAAGAAATTTACGTTTGATGTATGGAAGGAGAATGCCTAATTGCGCTTATGAATCCCTTGAATGTCTCTGCACACTGCACCTATCAAGACAGACTGTTCAAGACACAGACACATTCTTAGGATACTAAAGTCCTTGGAAATTTGAAATACGTACTGCATGTACACAAACTATAAAACTAGAATGTAACAAATTGGTTCCACCAAAGACAGTCTTCCCAACATGATACAGCAGCATAGTAAAGTTATGATACAGGGCCACTCACTCACTCACTTTCAACTCAACCTATCTCAGTGAGTTTTTGTGGTAGCAATAAAATAGGAGGAAGGAACATTACATGCATCTCCTTGAGCTCCTGATTTAAAAGTTGAATAGAAATTTAAAAATAAATACAATACGAAGCTGGCTTCATTCCAGATAATAGTGATGGGGGAGGGGTGTGTAAAAGGATTTGTATTCCATCACACCTAGAGAATGCTCAATAATGAATCTGACCCAGCCCTACTGTCATTTCTGTGACACCAAATCAGTTTGTTTATTTATTCGTTTGTTTGTTTGTTCGGATTTCTATGCCGCCCTTCTCCATAGACTCAGGGCAGCTTACAACAAAGTGTAGTCAAATCATTTGAAATATACAGAAAATGCATGTCGAAAACATACTTAGCCCCTTAACCTGTTTTGTTAGTCACTTGGGAGTGTGTGAACTCTGGAAAAATCTGTTAATTTAATAATTGAAGTTAGTATCTTATGTTGTGCAATCCAGTCAGAGACTACCCTCTTATTTGAAAGTAGCTTCGTATTCACTGCCTTTGTCACAAATGCATTGGCTCTGAATTGCTCTTCTAGGAAAAACAGGAAAAATAAGTTTTGCTATCCTTGCAAGTTTATTCACGTGGTTGTATTTAAATATATGTATACAGAATATAGAATACAGAATATAGTTTGTCGGCTATGAATAAATTAACTGACTTGGAAATAGCCCTGGGTTGGGCCGAGAGGCAAAAAGAATGCCGTGATGCCTTCAATATACCAGGCTGATTTGACAGAAAAAACATATAGCCCCCTCCCTGGTACAAAGCTGAAGGGATTAGATACTGCAACCTAGAGGTTAATTCTCTGCCTTACAAGTCGAAGGCTCCAAGTTCAAAACCCAGTGAGAGGGTATGGCTAGCTGATGAGGCCAGAACAAGGCCGAAATAGATCTATCCTAGTCTCCCTTAATTTTCAAATTCAGCAAAAACATGTGACACAAACAAACACACACACTTGTGTGCGTGTGTGTCTGTGTGTATGGGAGAGAGAGAAAGAGAAATAAAAATATGTAGAGAGAGAGGGGGGAGGATTGGAGGGATCTTGATATGAAGTTTCTGTTTCCTGCATGGGTGTGCTGTGTTGTGGGAGGGGTTTTGCTTGCACTGGTTTAAATGACTGTTTTTTAAGTGGGAAGATTTTGTTCCTGCCTAGACCGCTTGCTATCACAAGCCTTTCAATTAAAGCTCCTTTTGGAACAACTGCAGTTTCAAGAGTCCTTCTTTCTTGCAAAGATTGAGAGAGGCATGACTTTAGAAAAAGGGGAATGAAATGCAAGCACACAAACAAAGAAGGGGCACTTATTTTTTCTGGAGTTGGAAGCCAAGCAGAATCAAGCTACTTAGTATGTTAGACCAACTAGACTAGATTGGGAAGTTGAAAAAACTCAGAACAAGAATATGGCAAACTATGTCCATAATAGTGCCAAACAACGTACATGATGGTGTCCAAAAGTCCTCAGTTCAAAAAAGATTCAGTAGAATTGCTTTGGACAGCTTGCAATAACAATTCCTCCCTAAACTTTTCAAGGCTACCAAGTGAACCTAAAACTGAAAGTGCAACTTTTCATATTTCAACAGTAATAAATAGGGATGCACAATGTTTAATATTTGAAATATCCCACTTCAATCATTCAGAAGTATTTCATGCGTAAAACAAAAATGGCCAAAAACAAAAATGGCCCAAAAGTCTATTTTGCATTTAAGCTGAGCTGTTTGGTACTTAAAACTTAAAATAAGTGTTTGGGATTCAAAACAACTCAAATTCAGAGCAATTTGCACATATCTAATAAAAGTAATCTGAAAGCTGAACTATCAAATAATTTCCCATGTATTATTATATCAATACAATTACTATTTTCTATTCTTACCTCTTCCTTGTTGTTTTCCACTGGGGCTGGAGTATTTCCAGGCATACTGTCACTATCTACAGGAAACATACAAACATGTGATAGCAACATTTTAAAAATCATAATAACTGTTCAAAATATTCAAATGACTTTATATTTATGAGACTATTCACTATTACACCATGTTGATGGGGGAGGGGAGTCAAAGTATAAAGCCTTGCAAAAGAGATGGGGCAAGGAATACCAGACCCACATTATTCACCACCTAACACCCCACAAGCTGGTTGGGGGGGGGGGCAGAGGAAGGAATCAAAATGTTGAACAACTAACATGATTACCAATAGAAGATACAGTAATACCTCGTCTTACGAACCTAATTGGTTCCGGAAGGAGGTTCGTAAGGCGAAAAGTTCGTAACACGAAACAATGTTTCCCATAGGAAACAATGTAAAAGCAATTAATGCGTGCAAGGGGGGGGGAATTGCGAAATGGCGCTCCATTTTGAGATACGAACTGGGAGTTCGGAAATTTTTTGCCTCTTCATACAAACTTTTTTCGACTTACGAACCCACCACAGATCGCAAAAAGGTGCTCTGCTGGGCTCCGCCACCCGGCTGTCATCTTTTAAAACAGCTGGGGGGCTTCTCGGTGTTCTCCCGAACGCCAAACCCGGAAGTTTGGCAAAAGTTCGGGTTCAGGTTCCAGAGGCCGCGGAGAAGCGCCCGGCTGTTTCAGAAGGTTACAGCCAGGCGGCAGCGCCTGGTGGAGCGCCATTTTTACAATCGGCAATGGCGTTTTCGGCTTTTTGCGATCTGCTGTGGGTTCGTAAGTCGAAAAAGGTTCGTATGAAGAGGCAAAAAATTTCCGAACCCCTGGTTCGTATCTTGAAATGTTCGTATTACGGGGGGTTCGTATCACGAGGTACCACTGTATTTGTAATTGTAGGGTTCTTGACGCTGAGGTTTCTTGCAGGCATTTCATTACCAAACTAGGTAACATTATCACTGCGATAAAGGAGTGGGGTTTGCTCTTATTTTTATCTACCACTGGTTTGTGGGTGTGCTTTTGGTAGTTTCTTGATTAGGCTGCTGTTTGCTCTTATCATGTTTGATTGCGTTAATGCCTTGATTGTGATTTTTACTTTTTAGTTGTTGGGTGAGTGTTAATCTTGATGTTAATCTGTAGTCAAGCAGGTGCTGATTGCTAATGAGGTGTTTTGGTCCTTTGGTTTTCTTTTTGGGCTTTTTGCTTGTCTCCTTTTAATGGTATATATCAGGGTTGTTATACTGATGGCCTGTGGCACAGATGCATCACCTGTAGGACACACCCACCTTTGCTCTGCAAAGGCTAAAAACGTTGTTATATTTATTTATTTATTTATTTATTCATTCATTTGATTTTTATGCCGCTCTTCTCCTTAGACTCAAAATGGCTTATAACATGTTAGCAATAGCACTTTTTAACAGAGCCAACATATTGTCCCCACAATCCGTTATATGTCACATGATGGCATGGCCAATTTAGCAGTCCATTTTGCCAATTTATCAGTCCATTAAATAATACACACAATTTAAATTTTAATTTGTTTTCCTCCTGGAGGAGTCTTTTGTTTTTCTTTTTACTACATCATTTTAAAAGTTGTTTACAAGTCTAGTGGTCCACTTCAGAAAACTCAGTTTTGCAACAATTGTTCTAAATTCTTGTAACTTAGTGGTCCTCAAATTTTCTAATGCCACGATCCCTTAATACAGTTTCTCATGTTTTGGTGACCCCCAACGATAGGTCTAGTGCTGATTCTCCCAACAGAGCTTTAAGCTGATTGACAGAATAGAAGCTTTAGTTCCTACAGGGGAAATTTGTCTTTTCTCATGGTCTTAGGTGACCACTGTGAAATGGTCATTCGACCCTAAAGGGGTCCCGACCCCTAGGTTGAGAACCACTGTTGTAACTCAAGGAGGTTATGATCAACATCTCTCACATCTCCCTCTCTCCCTCCCCCTCTCTTCTACAATAGCAAATGGAGATGGAGAAGAGAAAGCTTGCTGAAATCCATTCCATTCCATCCTATTGCTATTCTATCTCATCCATCTCTTCCTGTTCTTATTCCTATTCCGATTTCCATTCCATTTCACATTCAAAGACTTTTACTAGTTATGTATCAAAGAAAGAAAAGTGTACTAGCAAGTGGACAGGGAATACTTGATGGATATAGAAATGAGACTGTGCAAGTAACGTCCATTTGCTGTGACAACACGCAATACTTTGTGGAGGCAGCTTTGCTCAAACTAGGGGTGGGGTTTCAGCTGACACAAAAGTCTCCTGACTGTTCCTTCCATACAACATGTATCTTTTCTTCAATATACACTGAGAGCATATGCACCAAAGACAAATTCCATGTGTGTCCAATCACACTTGGCTAATAAAGAATTCTATTCTATTCATATAGTAGTGTAAAAGACTGTAAAAACTATAACCCCACTCCCTTCTGGCACTATCTATGTTACCTTGCTTGGTAATGAAAAGTCTGCAACAAACTTACCAAGCACAGCCAACATGATCCAAAATTTTGGCTGATCTAGGCAAATAATAAATTTCTTGCTAGAATGAAACAAAAATGTTTCCCCTTCTGTGTCACCTTTTTGTTTTGATATTATATGAGTTCTAAAACAGCTGCTATATATTTTTAAAAAGAAAATTAAATACATTTCATAGCCAATGTGGCTTTGAGAAGCCAATTCCCACATGGAAATAATCCATATTTAGATCCATACCAAAAAGGTTGTGAGATTTTTTTAAAAAAACACTTCTAGTGTGAAATGTGTGTGTATATCCATGTGTCTTTTTTTTACTATGGATGCTTGTATTTTTCTATATAACCTGCCAAAATTTTAGATTTCTACTGCACAGAAATAAAAGCAATAAGAAAGTAAAAAACAAAGAAAAAATTGACATTAGCAATAATAGTTGAAAAAAAACTTGGTAGAAAACAATGAAGCATATTATGAAATTCAAATATAAGAAACAATTGAAATACCAATAAGACTAGTTAGAAACATTTTCTCTTTCCCAAATATTATATATTGATATTTCAGTCATAAATTTGTTTATTAAAACAAGACATCAATAACTGTCATGCTTTTCCTAGCTATACAATTCTGTGTGATATCAGAAAATATAACTTTTAAAAACTGCAAAACTTATCAGCTTTAGTATGAAGCTCTTTTACCTATATTTTTGCTCATGGGTAATCTTGGAGGAGAATTTGCGTCCTCCAATTCTTCTGATGGGTGAGCCAAGAAGTCATGAAGCTTCTGCACCAATGTATTCAATTTGCTTTCACTGTTAAAAAAAAAGATGCACCATTGAATATACCCTTTGGTATTATAGAAGGAAGCAAGAGTTCTGTATCTCAACCAACCAAACAAATCTGATAGGCATAAAATAGGGGGAAATTGATTGTTTTGAGAATGAAAAAAATGGCCCCATTCAAAATGTTCTTTTGGAAGTTTAGAATATTCCATGTTACAAAACTCAAATGTTTCTATTGTTCTACCAAAGAACAATGGAAACTTAAAAAAAACATTTGTTCACCTATAATTCAATCTATGAGCCCAGAAATACAATCAATGAGGTAACAGATGACATTAAATATTACCTGTTACTAAATTTAAAAAATAAGTATTTGTTACATTTAACTTTAGCCAAGGTAATGACTTTTTTAAAATAAATGTTAAACAATGTCCAGACTGCAAAACTTTGCTTCTTTCTATTTAACTATCCCTTCTATTGCTTGCAATTAGGTTGCAATATTTCCCTATTGACACATTATACAACAATCAACAAATAATATTTAGCATGAATTATCATACCACTTACTTTACATACTTCTTAGTATGCAAAATAAGAATTTGGGGTTCCATGTGAATATCATTCTCAATGCTAGAAGATGCAAAATAAAATGTTCCACTTGTCTTTATCTAAGGAATGCTTTATTTTCAGATTCAGAACCCTCAACGTTTCCAAGCAGAGAATGTTTTCCATCTTCCTAGTAGAAATGATTATTTATGAACCTCTCTCTGCTGGCATCTACAAACCTGATCAGCCACTTAATGCTTCATTTGCATATTTGTTTTATTTAAACACTTAGTAACAATTTGTTTGGTACCCATCTTGGACACAATACCGACCAGTTAACAACAATAATAAAAGCCATTCAACAAAAAATCTGGCATCTCGGAATACAGAAGAACGGACCAAATACTCTTCCAAGGGTAGCCCTATGCAAGCATATTGCACTAATCCAAACCGGAGATGACCAAGGCATGAGTGACTGAGGGCAGTCTCTCACAATCTGGAAAACGGCACAGTTGATGCACAAACCAAAATTGTGCAAAGGCTCTTCTAGTCACAACTGCCATCTCCTCTTTGAGCAGGAATTGTGAATCTAGGAGAACCCCTGGGGTGGGGCCACCCCATCCATAAAGCATAAAGCTCGATGCATCCAAAAGCTATTTCTCTTATCTAGCTTCACTTGAACCCTGCTGTCCCTAATTCAGGGCCCTGCAATCTCCAGGCACTTCGAAAGGACTTCCATAGCATCCATTGGATCACAAGGGATAGAGAAGGAAAGCAGTGTCCTGTCAGCATATATCTCATCCCATGGAATTGGATTATCTCACTCAGTGGCTTCAGGGAGATGTTAAAAAGGAAGGGAGAGAAATCCTGCAGTAGGTCACAAAGGAGCAGCCGTAAGCTGGATCTCTCACTCCCAGCCGCGAAGAAATGAACCAAATCAGTGCAACACTGTGCCAACCAGTCCCAAATCCCAAAGTCACTACAAAAGGATACCATGGTTGATGACACTGAAAGCTGAGAGGTCAGGGAGAGAGAAGGGACACTGGTCTTCGCTGATATATCTCTTCTCTTCAGGTGAAGCCAGCATTCAGGATGGGATATCCTCCTGCACTCAGAATGAGTACCGAGTCTGATACTTTTTGCTGAATCTGCCCTCTTAAGACCGAAGAAGCAAACTCGATGTGGCTACCAACTGGATACAGTCAAGTACATATGGATTCCCCTTCCTGAACCCGCCAAATAAGGGTGAATGCCGCCAAGCAAAAGATCAATCCAAGGAAAAAGCAACAACGATAGGAGCAACAGCGGCACTACAACAGGCCAACAAATAAGGAGTATGCTGGAACGGACTCCTCAAGGGAGGGAATAAATGCTGGCTCCACCTTATGAGAAGAGGCATATCAGGTAAGACCAACGGCCTTTCTCTATTGTGGGTAGAGGCAGCAGTCAGGATGGGACCTCCCAAAGCTAAAGTCCCACCAGGGAAGGGGGCACAGTCCAATTCCAATTCAGTGAGACTCCTTGTGGACCCTCTGTAGGACCCTATGGCCAAAGGCTGCATTTGTTAATGCAAACTTGTAGTGGCCAATGAACTGAGGAGAAGTCCAAGTCGACACTCGACAGACCTCCGCCAAAGGCGCCTGGGGTACCAGGCCACTGATCTTGCTGTACTATGCGTAGAATGGGCCGTGTAAGAGGAACCCCTATTGAGATGGATGCCAATCAAGAGGATGCCCAATGGGTTGTGAAGCCTCCCGAGCTGGCATTGGAGGGCCGTGGAAACCCAGACAGACCCTAGACATCTTCAGTGCCTCAGGGAAGGGCCAGGCTATCAAGGACCAGCTGATCAGTGGGTGAGGAGGTAACAAAGCCCTCCTCTGGGGCCTTGGAGGAGGCGGCCAGGATCTGAGAATGAGATTCTGAGGGAGGTTGTTTCTGCAACACTCCGCCTTCTCTGAGGCCTTAGACCCCCGAGGAACCAGGGAGACCCCCGATGCTGGGAGATTGGAGAGTCCATACTCTTCCTCCTCTGGGGTGCAGCAGTTAGTCTTATGGAACTTCTCGCTCCGTGGCTTGTCCTTTGGGCCAGTGTCCGCCATTTTGAGGCCTGGACAGTTATTCAAAATGGGAAAATGGCAGGCTGGCAGGAGTTTGACGAGCCGCAGATGCTAACTCCCTGAGTTAGATGCTAGCCACTCTGGGTCTCAGGAGAGGGGCGGCATAGAAATCTAATGAATGAACGAACAAACAAACAAACAAACAAACAAACAAGGCAAGCCCTGGACGGCCGAAGTACCGCGTGAGCCAATCAAACGTTCAGGCTGCTCTCCAGGGAAACAGAGGCTAGCGGAGCAATTCAGGGTAGAATACATGAGCAGAAGCTCCAGCATCAGGCAATCACCATCCCCAGGCCTGAAGAGCGTAACAGATGGAAGCCACTGCTTTAGAGGATCAGATTTTTGGTGAAGCAAGTGGCAAGGAGGAGGTCTGAAGCCAACTGAGGCTGGAAGGGTATTTTTCAGCGTGGCATTGCCAGGGCGAGGAATAAAGTTAGAGTGGCCAAACAGCCAGCCCTTGGCCCTCGGTGGCCTTACAGAGCGACCCGGCTTCCTTAAAGATATTTATTGCCATCCATAGCTATAGAGAAATAAAGCCTCAAAAGGCAAACCCTGATGATCAAAGTGCATCAATAATAATAATAATCAATAATAGAGGTGCGATTGCGCATCATGGCAGGAGTTGAGGCTCCACTGCTCTGATTAGAAGTGCTTATACAAAAGTCCAGCAATCAGCAGAAAAATAAAACTTATAAACTGTCCAATATAGCCAAATTGCCAAGAGTCGGAAAAGCCTGTCCATCCAGTCTAAGGACCGAATAGAAGCTGGGTCCTAGGAGAGCGGATCCAGCAAAAAGTAAGTAAGTAAAAGACTCAGTCTCATTCTGAGTGGACAAGGACATCCCATCCTGAATGCTGGCTCCACCCACAATGGAGAAGATGGATGCTGTCATGCCCATGTGGGACTCTGAGATGGAAGATGATAACAGCTGAGAGCAAGAGAATGGCTCTGTTGGTTGTAGAGGAAACTGGGGAAGGGCAAAATCAGGCTGGGAAGGGCAGGGGAGAGGCAGAATGAGAGACAGGGGGTTCTGATGAAGACCAAGGCCAAAGTGTAGTTTTCCGCAAGTTCAGTTCCTCCCTCCTTCCCCCCCAGTGGACTGACGGCGGTCCCTGGCAAATCTTTGAGTTCTTTTCTTGGCTGGCAAAAGGCATGGCCTGTTTTTGGTCTCCCCACCCGCCTAGTGCAAAACACAGGGCACATAGACATGCCCTGTTTTGGGGGTTTCCACCTCCCCATTTTTGTCCTCCCCTACCCCCAAGAAGCACTTTGCTGGCCCGCACAAACGTAAGTCCTGCTCTTGGCCAAAGGGTGGGGGAATGTAGGTGAGTGTGGCCATGTGGGCAGGGCAGGCTTGTAGTCCCATGTGGTCAGTTTAATGGCTTTTCCAGGCCAGATCTGTCCAACGTGCCATAGTCTGAGGATGCCTGCTCAAGAAGAAAGGTATCAAAAAGTTGGAAGAACGCCAATATAGTATTAATAGTTAGAGGAAAAAGATTTGATTTTAACAAGAAATTTTACGCCAATATCATTATTAAAACAATCATTAGAAGTTATTCGCAATGGTTTTAAATGATATTGACAATTTTTGCAACATTTATTGATGTAGTTCATATGTATTTTTAACTAAAAAAATTAAAATACAATGTTAGAAATACTTTACATATTTTGGCATATATGAAGCAATGTAACAAAAAACAAATCTCATTGATTACATTGATCTTTCTTTGACAATTTGAAAGGGACTTTTTTATTCAAGATTTTAAAATGTACAAATTTTGGAGAGAACTTTATAAAATGAGTAAGGCCAATTTATACTACAGAGAAAGCAGAAAATAATTGTTAATGGAGATCTAAGAAAATCATGTTGAGATATAAAAGGGGCACAATATAGGGATACCAACTCTTATATTTATTTTGAGTATTGAATAGAGTGTAAGACAAAATAAGAAGATAGTGAAAATAAAGATTAAAACAGAAACTTATAAGTGAAGGGCATTTGCCATTGACTTGGTATTGGTTCTTAAAGAGCCTTCAAAAGAAACTGAAATATTAGTAGTTAAATTAAAATGATTTGGTGTAGTAGCCATCAGGTTTCAAAATTAATAAACAGAATCAAAGATGTTACAAATTATAAAAAAGGTCAAACAGAATTGATGAATAAAATGGGCTTTAAGGTTCTGAAGAATATAAACTAGGGCAGTGATGAAACTTTTTGGCACCGAGTGGAAACATCATGTGCGTACATGCTTATCGGGATCACGCTCCTGAAAAACCAAATTTCCTGTTTCTGGAATGCATGTGCACCCGACAATCAGCTGATCAGTGTGTATGCACATACCGATTTTCGGCACTGCCGCATGGGTGGCGAAGGACAGCTGATTGTCGCACATGCATGTGTGCCAGAAACCCAGAAAACAAACAGGCAAGGCCATGCGTGCCGGGAGACATGGCTTCGCATGCCACTTTGGGCATGTGTGCCATAGGTTCACCATCATGGAACTAGGGTATCAGGATATCACAAGGTTTTTGACACAATTGCACCTATGTGACCTCTCGCAACCCTTCCCTGCCCCTCCATTTGGTTCACAGAGTTACTGAAGGTTTTGAAAAGAGTATACAGTGAACCCTCGATCATCGCGAGGGTTCCGTTCCAGGACCCCACGCGATGATCGATTTTTAGCGAAGTAGCGGTGCGGAAGTAAAAACACCATCTGCGCGTGCGCAGATGGTGTTTTTGCTTCCACTGCCGCCCGCCCTTCGCCCGCCCACCCCGTTGCTCGTGCCTGGGGTGCGCGCGCGCGGGACTCCCTAGCTCCGCTTCCCAGCTGGGGAGCGGAGCTGCGATGTCCCCAAGCGCGCGGGCACCGCCCGCCCGCCCACGCTGTTGCTGGGGCCGCTTCCCAGCTGGGGAGCCGAGCTAGGGAGTCCCCACCGCGCGCGTTGCTGGGGAAACCGCGCGCGCTTGGGGACATCGCAGCTCCGCTCCCCAGCTGGGAAGCGGAGCTAGGGAGTCCACAAGCGTGCGTGCTTTCCCCAGCAACGCGCGCGCGGTGGGGACTCCCTAGCTCGGCTCCCCAGCTGGGGAGCGGAGCTGCGATGTCCCCAAGCGCGCGGGCACCGCCCGCCCGCCCACGCTGTTGCTGGGGCCGCTTCCCAGCTGGGGAGCCGAGCTAGGGAGTCCCCACCGCGTGCGCGTTGCTGGGGAAAGCGCGCGCGCTTGGGGACATCGCAGCTCTGCTCCCCAGCTGGGAAGCGGAGCTAGGGAGTCCACAAGCGCGCGCGCTTTCCCCAGCAACGCGCGCGCGGTGGGGACTCCCTAGCTCGGCTCCCCAGCTGGGGAGCGGAGCTGCGATGTCCCCAAGCGCGCGGGCACCGCCCGCCCGCCCACGCTGTTGCTGGGGCCGCTTCCCAGTTGGGGAGCCGAGCTGGGGTGTCCCCGCGCGTGCCGCCCGCCCGCCCACGCCGTTGCTCGCGCCGCCGCTGGGGTCTTACGGGGGCAAGAGGGGGAAGACCCAGGGAAGCCTCTGCCCGGCGGGGAAACTCCACCATCTACGCATGCGTGGAAGGGCACGCATGCGCAGATGGTGGAGTTTACTTCCGGGTTGAAAACTCGCGAAATAGCCCTTTCGCGATACTTGAAGACGCGAAACTCGAGGGTTCACTGTATTCTCCTTAATCAGCCAACTAAAAGTCATCTGAACATATTACTGTATTTCTAAAACTTTATACTAATTTTATAAATAACAAACAATTTCACTAATTTGCAAACAGTTCCATATTCATCTAAGATAATAATTTGTCAGAAAAGTTCTGAACTTTTAGAGAATAACAAATTATTCTCTAAAATAATGTTGATACTTTAAACTCTTTTTGATTAGGCATCTTTCTCAGTAAACATAATACACCAATAAATATTTTAAAAATTACTCTGTGATATTCCTCTAAATAAGATGTATCTATTAGAAGTATTTTCATGGGAGTTCAAAAGACCACTAAACCTCAATAATGGGTCCTCATCAAATTTGAGTGAGGTATTGTCAGATGTCTCCACAAGACCAGCACTCTGCAACATTTTCAATAATGATCCAAATAGAGGGAATGTTTTACCAGTTTTTTACATGATACAAAACCGGGTGAAACAGCAATATTCAAACTTTAATAACGTAGAAAGAAAGAAAACAAAATAAACTTTGAAGCACAAATGCAAAGTTCTTACCAACAAAATGCAATGACATAAAGTGGAGAAAACAAAGCTTGGTGATAGTATATCTGGGGGGGGGAAATCCTAAAGCTGTCCAGGCTAAACATGAATCAGCAATGCAGCATGGATACCAAAAGGGTAAATGAAAGTTTAGGTTGCATTAACACAATTATAGCTTTCAGGTCAAAAGAAAAATGTTCTAGTATACAGTATTCCTTCTTGATCAGATCCCGTCAGAAATACAATGTCCAGTTTTTGGAACTACAATTTAAGAAATATTCAGTAAAACTATTGCAGTTCCAAAGAAAAATAATCAATTTATCCGGGATTGAAACCTGGCATGAGAAATGAATGAATAAATTCTGTTTAACCTTGGGGGGGAGGGATTCTGAAGGCACACCTCACACCTCAAGTACCTAAAATCAGTCAAAAGAGTGACATTTTCCGCAAGTCAGGAAATATTTTTCTCAAGAGGAGAGGAAGATATTGAATGTTAGGAAAGCTTTCTTTAAAAAATTGAGCAGTGAAGTAGCAAACTTCCTTTGCTGGATGTTTTCAGATGAAGGTGGATAGGCATCTGTTAAGGATGCTCCAATAAGTATTCCTGCTCTAAGTAAAAGATTGAGTTACACATGTACAAAATATCAGCTTCCAAATTTATGACCTTTTAAAAATGTCTTATTGTTAACCAAAACATTCAGGAACCAAGGACCTTTCACAGATCCTTAATTGTATGATATTCCTTCTTTTGCATAATGCTTATTCCCTTACTTTTTAATGACCTTAAGTTCTGCTGATGAAAGACAATAGAAACTTGAAAGGGCAATTATTAAACCATTTGGTAACCTGTAATGTTTGACCATTGAAAGGCAGCGGGGGGGGGGGGGTTCAATTCAAGAACATAAAGCTAGAAATAATCTGCATTTTCTTTAAACCTTTTCAGAGTATGTAGTAATATGAAAGCACTACTGAGCTGTTTCACATATGAAAATGGAGACAAGTCTTTTTCCTCTAAGAAAGTAAAAGTACAATCAATATAGACTATACATATTTCATTGATTGAAATAAACAAGTGAAGGACTGTGATTATTCATGATTCACACACAAATCTCATTTGGCAGTAGTCTTTTGAAACTTTTTCCTTCATAAATTTAAATCAGTGGTTCTGCTCATTATTATGAGTTTCCTATCATTTGTCAAATGTATGATTACCAAATAAAACATTTCAACAAATATTTTAGTGTCATCAAAATGGAAGAGGAAGTCAAATGGTTCGTGGAAGTCATAAACTATTTAATTTAATTTAAACTATGGTCTACAAACCACAACTGGAGATTTCAGACATCCTGAATCAACAATATATGAATTAACTAAGTGTGAATGACTCCTTTCCTTGAAGCAGCATAAAATAATTCCTTCTTGTTAAGAAATACCAAGACACTTAATTTAACCCTGTGCCATAACAACTTGGACTACCTTCACACAACAGCCTAATGCAGCGTTTCTCAGATTTGGAGGCTTGAAGATGGGTGGAATTCAATCCACAGAATTCTGGGAGTTATGGTCCTCGCATCTTGAAGTTGCCAAGGTTGAGAAACACTGGTCTCATTTGCTGTCAACCAAACCAACCTTTTCTGAATTTTGAGACTCCTGTGATGGACCTATGGAATAGACTAAGCCACAACTAAAACGGACTGGCTTTAACCCAAAGGGCAAACCCACGAACAGTCACCACCAAGGCATTGGGGACGTTATCATCCTTTAAGGTCCCCGCAATCCCCATCTCTATTGTACTAGAGGCCTCCACCAGACATGGCGGGCGAGGGTCGCAGGGCAAGACCAGAGATGGGCTTGCTAAGGTGGGCAGGTAGTGAAATCGCACACGGACACGCAGGTGTGCCCGCGTGCAAAGAGCCACAGGGACGTGTGATCACCCCCGTGGCCCTGAGTGCTAGCAGAGTCCAGCACAATTATGCTACTACACCTGGGCAGGTAAAGAAACCATGCGTGGACAGGCATGTTCCCCCCCCCCTCCACATTGCTCCGAGGCAGAGGTGGGCAATTAATTTTGCCATGGGGCCGCATGAGAAATTGGGATAGTTTTAGAGGGCCGGACTATAACTATTTTTTATATTTAGATATATGAGTTTAGGAATTGCTGATCTGTTTTAATAAAGTTAGAAGTACTGATTATAATTGTTGTACATACTCCTGGTCAGTTGGAGGATGATGAAGAGCTTGAGAACTCTGATACAGATAGTGTTTATGAATTAGTGGTAGGCCCTGGGTTACAGGTATTAGAACAGGTGGGAGGCCAGCCAGAGGATGTTGCTATAAGTCCAGAATCTAGTGAGGAAGAAACAGACATTCGCTGTGTTAATCCTCAATTCAGAAGGGTCCAAAAACGCAAGGAACAGGTGTTAGGAAAAAGATATTAAGGGGAGGAATGGGTTAAATACTGGAGTGATGTATTTGGTACGTCAGGAGCTAGTGGGGAAGAAGGGTGAAGTTTCAATGTTGTAGTTCTAAAATGAAATGTGTTTCCATTTCGCTCAGGAACGAGTAAGTCCATTCTGTGTTATTTTGCAGTAATTCCTGCTGTTTTTGAAGCATGCTGTAAGTACATAAATCTTGGGAGATGGAGGAAGCTGGAAGAAATGTATGTGGAATATAATTGAGAGATATTGGGAGAAAAGGAATGTACCACTCTGTATTGCATTTTGAATACGGAAGTGAAGAGAATAAAAATGGAGTTTCTTTGTTTATGAAATACTGCATTCAGTAAGAGTTATTTTTAATAACTAAAGTTCTACCAGAAACCAGAACAATAATAAAATATGTAGTAGGTGATACTGATTTGGATTACTGTAATACATAAAGTCTGAGTGCTAGCGGAGTCCATCGCAATTATGCTACTGCACCTGGACAGGTAGCAAAATTGTGCACGAACACGCAGACACACACACATTTTGCTACCTGCCCTGGTGCAGTATTATTATTATTATTATTATTATTATTATTATTAACTGGACTTTTATGCCACCCCTTTCCAAGATCTCGGGGCTACTCACAACATATAATAAAACAATGCATAACATCCTCAATCCAATTAATTAAATATAAAATATAAAAAAAAACCTAAACCATAAAAAACAGTCATTCCCATTCGATAACTTTCATATGCCATCAATAGCATAATTGCGATTGGACTCCGTTAGCACTCAGAGCCACGGGGGGCGAGCACACGTCTCCATTCCACCTTAGCAGCCCACCTCTGGGCAAGACCGGCGCAAACGCTCCGGGCCGAGGAGCGGGGAAAGCTCCTTCCCTATCCCCAAAAGGGGGGGTGGGGGTTCAGGTTAACAGCGCACCTGTGCAGCGCTCCATCTTCCCCGGTCACCACGGGCTGCTGCTGCCGCCACCACCATAGCCACAGAGCGAGGCCGGGAAGGGGGAGGGGAAGCCGGCAGAGGCCCCGCCCACAAGGGGGAGGGGCAACCACGGGGGCCCACCGGGGGGCACCCATGAGCCCAGAAAGGCCTGTCCCGCCCCCACTGGGCATGCGCAGAAGCGAAAAGCGCGCGGGGGGGGAGGCAAGGGGCCCGTCCCACAACCCGATTTCCAGCCCCGCCGGATAAACCGCAGAGCGGCGTTCACATCACAGCCGGCGAGAAGGCGGTTCCGGCGTTTTAGGAAGGCCGGCGGCGAGAGTAGCAGCGTCGGGGTTTTTCCCGCCGCCGCCGCCGCCGCCTTTCTCCGCCCCTCACCCGGCTGATCGGCCTCCCTTGGAAAGCACGCGGAGCCGACTCGCCGCTCCCGCCCGCTTACCCCCCGGGCTCCGCGGTCATGTCTCCGTCGCTGTCCCTTGCGGCCGGGCCGAGGGCGGCCGGCTTCAAACGCTGAGAGGAAACAAAGCCGTTGGCGCCACCAACCCCGCCGCCGTCGCCACCGCCGCCATCTTGTCGGCGAAAAGAGGAGGGAAGGCCCTTCCTCCCCGTCCCCGCCTTCCTTCTTTCACTCCGCCTCCCGCCATTGGCTCCCGGCAGCTGGCATCTTTTTTTCGATTGGGCAGGTCACGTCGGCGCTGTTACTAGGGCGGTTGGCGTCATCGCTCCTCTCTGCCGCTTTCGATTGGCTGCTAGGGTGGCTGACGTCGGCTGTTGTCACGCCGCATGACGTCACTGAAACAGATCAGATTGCAGTCCCGCCCCTCGCTCCCCCCAGCCGCCTGTCCCAAGTCAAAAGGTTTTGGGCCTCGTTCAAAGCAGGCAAGAGGCAGTTTTGACCTTACATCTGCAACAAGACTTGATTGTGTGTCACACACCTAGTTTGACAGAGCTTAACTGATAGACAAAATATGAATTGCATTGTGCAAAATTGCCCAGAGCAGGGGTAGGCAAAGTTGGCTCTTCTTTGACTTGTGAACTTCAACTCCCAGAATTCCTGAGCCAGTCATGCTAGTTCAGGAATTCTGGAAGTCCACATGCCATATAAGAGCCAACTTTGCCTACCCCAGGCCCAGAGTGTGCGTTCTCTTGTTCCCTAGATCTGCATGAAGGAACACCAGAGGCGTGTGCCTGGATGGCTGAATTGGACATCCAGCCCTATGGCCACTGCCATACTTCTCTAAAATGTTTGTATGTAACGGGGGGGGGGGGGGGGTGTATATGCTTACTTCTGTCACATTCTCATCATATGCTTACTAACAAAACCAAAATTGTCTGAATTCTGTCATTAATCTCCAAATTGTGGTTTATAAAGCTGAAGGGTCAACACAGTCAACAAAATCATAATAGCCTTTATTTCTGTGTCACCGTTCATAATTACAACTATTGTAATCTGACCATCAGTTTAGTGCAACATGTTGTTAGGAGTCAATATATAACAATGAGCCAAAGTAAAAGTAAAATGAATGATATTCAAAATACCTCTATCAAGATGACGAAGGTATTATAAAGGAAAAATAGATTGCCCATCTCACCTCTAGCCCATTCCTGGTCATTTTCTTAGACAAAGCAGCATTATTTCTTTGGCAACAACAGCTTTTTCTTAGAAATAGTCAATTACAATATTATTCTAACATTGTTTCATTGGACTAGGTGTTGCTGATAAAGTTGTGTTCAGGATTGTCTGTAGAAATTCTAAATCATCCAGGTCATAATTGTCCCAAATGTGCTTTTTTCAAGAGACAATTGGACTTTTTTGTTTTTCTTTGAAGATATTTTGCTTCTCATCCAAGAAGCTTCTTCAGCTCTGACAAGATAATGGGGAATGGAGGGATTTATACTCCTTGCAGATCATTTTGATCCGTTTAGTGAAAAGTGCTAATGGTTCATGTATTCTGCAACTTTTCTGGAAATCTGGTGGGAGTATGAATGAATTTCCAGAAAAAAATTGCAGACTATAGGAACCATTTGCATCACTCAGGTGACTTTGAGGACACAGGAAAACTGTAAGAATGCAATGCTGTCTGCAAGGAGTGAAAATCCTTCCATTCCCCACCATCCAGTCAGAGCTGAAGAAGCTTTTTGGATGAGAAGCCAAACATCTTCAAAGACAGACAAGAAAGTCAACTGCCACCTCAAAAAGCACTGTTGGGTTCAGGATTTCATTTTCTACACCAGGTTTTGGACAACAAGAGGGGAAATTAATTACTTAATTTATTAAATATAAGTAAATGTTGAGGCTATCTGTCTCCAAAATGCCTCTGGGTGGTTTTAAAGCAATGGTTCTCAATCTTTCAAATGCTGCGGCCCCTTAATACAGTTCATGTTGTGGTGACCCCCAACCATAAGTCTAGAGCCAATTCTCCCAACAGAGCTTGAAGCTGATTGGCAGGAAGGTCAGAGGGACCCCCCCACTGTAAACACCTGATTGGTTGGATTGTAAAAATATGTTCCAAGACGCCAGAATAGAAGCTTTAGTTCCTAACACCACGGGGGAATTGTCTTTTCCCTTGGTCTTAGGTGACCCCCGTTCGACCCCCAAAGGGATCCCTTCCCCTAAATTGAGAACCACTGATTTAAAGGAACAAGAAAGGTAGTTGGGTGTAGTGGTGATGGAGAGACTGAGTTCTAGTCCCACATTAGGCACAAAAACTCTCTCTCTCTCTCTCTTCCCCCCCCCCCCTCAACTCAGCCCAGTCCATTTCACAGAGTTGTGGGGAAAATAGGAGTGTCCACTGCTTTGAATTATTTATAAAGTATTAAAATTAAATTAAATTTAAAAATATAGTAAGAAAAGCAACTAGAATTCAGAGAAGGCCTTGTTTTCCCAGTAACAAGACACTAGTGGTGGAGCTTAATAGCAGAACTGCTCTCCAAACAAACCACATTGTAAAGCACCCTTTCATTTTGAACAGGGCTTCAAAGGGGCAATTTCACATTTTAATACTGTTTTTATTGCTGTGTTGCTTTAACTACAGTTGTACTCTATTTTCATACAACAGAATGCAGAAAATGAAATTTATTAATAAATCATTAAATCAATTATAAAATTCAGCCAATTCAACGAAGAGACCAATCTATATTTTAAAAAGACTTTGTATCAACTGATAATTTAGCTTTGTGTATTATCTTTCTGAAGGACACCTTCCCAAATATATGGGGAAGCTGAAAATATTCTTGGAAATAAGGCTTGATACAATGCACCAATTTTGTAATTAAAAGCATCTAAACCAAGAATTTCCCAACATTTCCAGCTTTCCCGGGGGGGGGGGGGGGCGCAAAAGGGGATAGTGCTATGTGAGCTGCTGGCAAGCCTGCTCGCAGCTCCATTTCCATGATTGGCGCACACACTTACCAGCCGTTTCCATGGCCCGGTTGCAATCCCCTCATAGTCCACTAGTGGGCGGTAGCCCAGACGATGGGGACACCTGACCTAAATGAATGGAACCTCAATGGTGTCAATATTGAAAGTGATTCGAGGGCACCTTCACGTCAGCTAACTGAAAGACATGTGCTCAGCTGCCCCTTCCCCACAATGGAAGGGAAAACGCTGCACAAAAGAACATCTGTGTAGATTTCAGGCTAAGAAATTGTTTATTGAAAGCTCTCAAATATCCGTAATACTCATTTCAATATCCATGCTACAATTTGGATGCTCTCAATCATATAAAAATGTATTTTTCAAACATTGCTGGAATCAAATACTGAAAAATAGTACAATGGTGTTAAGGCACTTGGAAAGTAATTGAATACAGGAAACCTGTGTAAGAGAAAACTGAACAGCTGAGTTACAGTAGTAGCTGCTTCAAGAAATACCTTTTTCTTGCTATTCCACAGCCCTTATTACACCCTGCCTGAAATAAACCGATGTTACCAAACCCAGGGTGGGTTTTTTTTTCCTATGGAGAATCTGAGCCTTAGCACAAGAACCAAGCAGGACACCTGGGGGTGGGGTGGGGGGGGAGGAGAAGGACTATTCAAAGGGCACCCAACTGTCGCCTGAAGAAAACCGGCGATTATACAGTCTCTGCTTATTTTGGGATTCATTCTTTCCTCTCCAAAAGGTCTTGTAAATTTAAAAAAAAAAGCCCACTGAATAGTTTGTCTCCATTCCCATAGTTAGACAGGTTACCGTGTCTTAATAATCTAGTCAGGATTCAGAATGAGAAATGTTTCAATTTAAGTGGGGTATCCCCACATCAACTACTTTTCCTTTGATTTTGGTACAAAGGCCAGGATTATATACATAGCACATACACGAGGGATAAAGAGGAGATTCTGTTTTTTGTGTTTCTTCCTTCCAATTGCTCAAGCATGAAAATAATTTGAAGAATGCCAGTGACCCCTCTTTTGGGGGCATAGCCCAACCTATCACAGACCATGTCCCTTACCAAACCTGAGCAGGTAGCTGCGTTTGGTAAAGGCCAGCACAACAACAACAGAGCTTAATCTACATGGTAGTGTAGATCTCAACACTGTCCGTGTTTGATGGAAGGGCAGCCTATCATTCTAGGACAGCAATGAGCCTTTTTGGGTTCGTGGGCCAAAAGGGGTATGGGTGGGTGTGCCCACACCCCTTCCCTCCTCCCCATGCATATGCACCCACTTACTCTGCCCCTGCCCGTCCCCGCACAGGCCTCACTGAAGCCTCAGACGTGAAAAAAACGGCCAAGGGGGCAAAACAGAAGTTCGGAAAAATAGACTTCAGGTTTGCCCGTTGTGCTCTTTTTTGCACTCCAGGGCTTCAGGAAGTTTTCCTAAATCCTCCAGAGTGCAAAAAACCCAGCACAATGGCAAACCAAAAGTGCGTTTTCCAAACTTCCGGTTTGTCCATTGGGTGGTTTTTTTCCACTCTGGAGCTTCCGGGAAGCTTTCCTGAAGCATCCGGAGGGTGGAACGGCCTTTCCCAAGACCGAAAACCAGCTGGCCAGCGTGCAGATGCGCACTGCAGCTGACACAGGGCAACATTTTGTGTGCATTCAGAAATGGCTTCACATGCCACCAGTGGCACGCGTGCCGTAGGTTCACCATCATGGTGCAAGGAGATTCAGTTCAGCAGCGGGAAACCACGGAAATGGAAATGGTCTCCCACATGGCAACATTCATTCACCTCTCTTCAAGGGAAAGACCCAAAGAGGCCACTTGCTTAAACACTTAGGAGGTTCACCCGTTATTTCCCCCTTAACGTTTATCTGGGAGTTCTATTCTTTAGGTGAAAGCAAATCACCTATTGCACAGAACCAAAACACCAAAATCGGACTCTTTTCCCATGTCAAGAGTCTTGCAAGATTTAGGAATCTTGCTGGGAAATAAAATCCCTGCAGGTGCTGGAAAAACAGCCATGATGGGAGCTTACCTAGGGGCATCCTTGTCTGAAAAAAGCCCACCAAGCCCCTGCTGAAGATGTTGCAGCGTGCAGAACTGCGAACGGAAAACGCCTGTACACATGCAAGGCATAAAGAGATGCGCCGAGTGAAGCTTTTGGGACTCTGGCCTTGTTTTTAAGACAAGAAGCCACCCCTCGGCCTCAGGGAAATGGGGAAGAGTAATGTGCTGTAGTATGCGTCCTGACGTTTAGAGGAAAGGGTTTGTCTTGCCAAGGCACCAGGGATCTTTGGTTAGGGGTGCAAGGACTTCGTTCATTTCAAAGAGAGGTAGCACGATCTGGATCTTGGAAGCCAGTGCTCCACTTTGGCGAATCACAACACAGCAACATTCTTAATTCATCAGAAAGCTGAAAGGAAATACATATACATATATATAATATTTGTCTGGATACATCTGGATCATTATATGATTTTTTTTTTAAAGTGACTCCTTCCTTATCCTAGTGACAACAAGCAAAAACATTTTGTATTTTGCAGCACTCATCCTTTCAAGCATCAAACACACCAAATGAAAAGATGCTGGACAATAGAAAGCAGGGAGCAGGGAGAACAACATAGCTGTTCAATGAGTGGGATTCTCACTTAGCGCAGTGATGACAAATCTATGACATGGGTGCCACAGGTGGCACGTGGAGCCATATCTGCTGGCATGAGAGCCGTTATCCTAGCTCAGCTCCAACATACATGTGTGTGCAGGCCAGCTGGGAGGGTGTTTTTCGTTTCCAGAGATCCTCCAGGAGGATGGGGGAGGACATTCCAGGGAAGCCTTTGGAGCCTGGGGAGGGCAAAACACAAGGAAACAGGCCGTTTCCGGCCTCCAGTGGGCCTCCGGGGGGAAAGCTGTTTTCTCCCTCCCCTGGCAATGAATTATGCATGTACGATAGCATGCACACATGCTATTTCGGCACCCGAGGGAAAACAGGTTCGCCATCACTGACCTAGGGTAATCCAAAACTGCCCACATTGGGTGTGCCATAAACTCTGGAGCTGGCGAGTACAGTTCCTAATTCTACTAAAAATCTATTTCTTGCAGCAGAGTAATTTTAAAGATAGAAAACACACATACCTGTATGGATAGCCATGATATTTGGATCTAAATACTGAGAGGAGCCAGCTGAAGAACACCACCACGAGACCAATGCCAGCCATGCATATCACTAGAGAAGAGCAAAGACTTTTCATGTTACCCAAAAGCTATCGTGAGACTAAACTGTAAAAAAATAGGGCCCGGCACAGCACTGGAAAGGGGAGGGGCCGCCACTGCCTCGATGCATTTATATAACAAACAACTTCCTGCTGACCCGACAGGATGCAACAGTTCCAGCAGCAGCAGGAGGAGAGGTATCCCATAGGCCTGCAAAAAGCTCCCGGCCCCCCACCTCCAGAGATTCACACCATCCCCACCTTCCTCACCTTTCGCAAGTGAAAAGAACAAGAACAAGGGAGCACAATCTGAGGTTAGTTGGGGGAAAGATAAGAAGCAACGTGAGAAAATATTATTTTACTGAAAGAGGAGTAGATGCTTGGAACAAACTTCCAGCAGACCTGATTGGTAAATCCACAGGAACTGAATTTAAACATGCCTGGGATAAACATAGATCCATCCTAAGATAAAATACAGGAAATAGTAAAAGGGCAGACTAGATGGACCATGAGGTCTTTTTCTGACATCAGTCTTCTATGTTTCTATGTTTCTAAGAGTTTTAAGACTCATTTATGCTGCCAGGCTTGGGGTGATTAGATCTCAGCCCCCAAGCCAACGAATGTTTGTATGGTTCAGGGTGTCCAGGGGGAAGCATTTGGAATTCCCTGCTATTTCCCTGTAACTTGCGATCTAGTTAAGGCACGGTTGTAGATGACATCATACCAAACGGCTAATCTGTGGAGAAATATCGTTAGCTGAGAAAGCAAGTTGTTGCCACAGTTATGCTCATTTTTCCTTGACCCTGCCAGGCAGCACAATCCGTTGTTTTTTTTACATGATTAATACCGTTTGGGTTTTTCCCCTGATTTATTCTGTTTTTTTCATGAATTCCCTGATAATTCTCTGATATTTCCCAAACCGCCGATTTATTAATATTATTTATTAGATTTGTATGCCGCCCCTCTCCGGAGACTCGGAGCAGCGATTTCCTTGATAATTCCCTGATTTCCGTGTTTTTCAGGTTTGCTGGACCCCCTGATCTTGTTTGAATGGGTATGACTGATTTTTAGCATAACTGGGAGTTTTAGATTGTTTGTTTAGTTTTTAATCAATTGGATTTAACTTTTGTATTCTGTTGTTTTTATATGTTGTAAGCCACCCCAAAGTCCTCAGAGAGGGGCGGCATATAAATCCAATTAAATAAATAGAAAGAAAGAAGGAAGGAAGGAAGGAAGGAAGGAAGGAAGGAAGGAAGGAAGGAAGGAAGGAAGGAAGGAAGGAAAGAAAGAAAGAAAGAAAGAAAGAAAGAAAGAAAGAAAGAAAGAAAGAAAGAAAGAAAGAAAGAAAGAAAGAAAGAAAGAAAGAAAGAAAAAGAAAGCTACCCTTTTAATGACTGGCACTACTTGGTTCAGCAGTGCTGTGGGAAGGCAAGTCTGTGAGAAAAACTTCAGGCCCTTCAATCCTTTAACTGAAAGGGATGCACACATGTTTTATACTTGCAAGGGACTTATCCTAAGAAATGCTGAGCAGCTGTTTCAACACTTCCTCTCTTCCCCCACCTGCATCTAGCTACGTAAGCCAACGAAAGCATTTTGCTGCCAGTTCGAATACTTACATTTTCTCTTCCCCACTTCCAAGTCAGAGGTGGCGGCTTCGTGAAGAAGCACAATCCCCAGAGTGACGCCTGCATCTATGAGAAGGCAGGTTAAGGCCACAGCCATGGAGAGAAAGAAGCCTTTCGCCTTTGAGAGATCTCCCAACTTACATAATTATGGCAAACATTCCATTTTCTACACATTTACAGGGATAGTTAATAAAACATCTGCCAAAATTTAGTGTGCCATTTGAATATAATGTAGGATGGTAGTTCCAACAAATTGCAAGGTTAGGTTTACAAACATTCCTTAATTAGCGACCACAACTGGGACTGGCTACTCAATCACTAAACCCCATAGTTGCTAAGTGGAAAATCACGTGGCTGCAATGGGTTTATAACCTTGTTTTCCCTTTGGTTGTTAAGAGAATCACAATGATTTAAAAAGACATCACATTATTTGCCTCCTCCATTAACTTGGATTGTCAGAAGCTGGCTAGGAAGTGTATCCAGGATGTGAGGGGTTTGTAGATTCATCCTAGTGATCTCCTGCCAAGATTGGTAGGAGTAAATTTGCAGCACACTCTCTCAACCTAATACAGGGCATTTCCTAAATTGTTAAACCATTACACAGCAACGCAAGGTTGGGAAAACACTATTTATGATTATACTTTTGCATATTCTGTTTATCGTGAAGGATACTAAACAGTAAAACGATATGTGTTTCAGCAACAAATTGTGCTTGGCTGCTCCCATGGATGTAGTTCTGGAAAATAAAAAGATCAAAGACATGATATTACTTCAGTGGGACAAGCAAAGCTCAGAATCTGCATTTGCCTTCCCCACTCCAGATCAGTTCTTTAGAAAGTGAAGCTAAGCTCAGAATAATTTGATGGCATGTTCTGGCAGTTAATGCTCTCAGAAACACTACCACTCCCCCACTACATCCCAACCAACATGGAAATTGCCCAGCAGATAAGAGCCTAGAGCCAAGGAAAATGATGTTCAGTTCCAAGGAAAACTTAACTCACCATTTGACCTGTATGAGGATTCTTATGAGCGTATGGTGGCCCTCTGATGTGATTCCACATCTGTCCTGATGTCATAGCCAGAACAAAGCACTAAAAAACCAGAGAGTGATGCATGTGCCAACAAGAAACTTACTGAAGGAACATTGCCTAGAGATTAACCAACCTCAAACAGGGCTTTTATCACACTTTGTTATGTTAAAAGTTTATTCTTAGGATAAACCTAAAAATTGGCATTTACAAACTATTCACATGTTAATTACACAATAGTATAATTTAATCAGGTATAATTTACATCCTATCAATAATAAATTTATTCTCAAAGGAACCACAGAGGTCTCAAATGTTGGTTTTAGATCTGCCCATTTCTTGCAAAAAATAACTCCCAAATAGGAATACAGAAACCTTATTTCCTCAAGTTCTTTCTTTTTAAAAAAGGGGGAAAGAATGCCCAATGCAGGTTATTTGGGACAACTCATGCTGCATGCCTGTGTGACTGACTAGAACAGTGATGGCGAACCTTTTTTCCTTTGGGTGGCGAAAGCATGAGCGCATACACTCTCGCACCTGCGCAAGTGCCTACACCCGTGATTCAAAGACTGGGGAGAGCAAAAATTGCCTCCCCTGCCTTCTGAAAACTCTCTGGAGGCCAGAACAGCCAGTTTCCCAAATTCTGGTGAGCCTGGTAACCCCGTTTTTCACCTTCCCCAGAGGCTTCCCTGGAGCCTGGGGAAGACAAATACACTGGTACCTCTACTTAAGAAGGCCTCTACTTAAGAACTTTTCTAGATAAGAACCAGGTGTTCAAGATTTTTTTGCCTCTTCTTAAGAACCATTTTCTACTTAAGAACCCAAGCCTGGAAAATTTTTCCAGGAAATTTGAGAGCACCACGAAGGCCCATCCAGCTTCCTGCCATTCCCCTTTTAATCCCAGCCATCTCGGGCTTTTTTGGGCTGCCAAAGGAGCCTTTCGGCGGCACTTAAGGAGGCTTTGGTATTCCAGAGCGAACGAAGCATTTTCCTTTCTCTGGGTGCTTAGAGAGGGAATAAACCTCTGCCAGCGCCCAGAGAAAATAAATACTTCCTTCTCACTGGGCAGCAACTGTCCTCCTCCTTTTCTTCCTCCTCCTCCTCCCACCCAAATTCCAAACTTTTATTTCTTTCCTAATGGTGTGTTTGGAAATTTCAGATCGTGCAGAATGCAGCTGCGAGAGCAATCATGGGCTTCCCTAAGTATGCCCATGTTACATCAACACTCCACAGTCTGCATTGGTTGCCGATCAGTTTCCGGTCACAATTCAAAGTGTTGGTTATGACCTATAAAGCCCTTCATGGCATCGGACCAGAATATCTCCGGGACCGCCTTCTGCCGCATGAATCCCAGCGACCAGTTAGGTCCCACAGAGTTGGCCTTCTCCGGGTCCCGTCAACTAAACAATGTCGTTGGGTGGGACCCAGGGGAAGAGCTTTCTCTGTGGCAGGCCTGACCCTCTGGAACCAGCTCCCCCCAGAGATCAAAATTGCCCTCACCCTCCTTGCCTTTCGTAAGCTCCTTAAAACCCACCTCTGTCGTCAGGCATGGAGGAATTGAGACATTCCTTTCCCCCCAGGCCTATACAATTTATGCATGGTATGTTTGTGTGTATGTTTGTTTTTTTAATAAGAGTTTTTAGTTATTTTAAATATTAGATTTGTCATATGCTGTTTTATTATTGTTGTTAGCCGCCCCGAGTCTACGGAGAGGTGCGGCATACAAATCTAATAAATAAATAATTAAATGGGTTTGCACGCATTATTTGCTTTTACATTGATTCCTATGGGAAAAATTGCTTCTACTTATAAACGTTTCTACTTAAGAACCTGGGCATGGAACGAATTAAGTTCTTAAGTAGAGGTACCACTGTACACCCTCCCCCATCCCCCTGGAGGCCCTCCGAAAATGCCCTCCCAGAGCCTCCGTGAAAGCCGAAAATCAGCTGGCCAGTGTCATATGTGTGCTGGAGCTGAGCTAAGGCAACGGCTCGCATGCTAGCAGATATGACTCCGTGTGCCACCTGTGGCAGCCATGCCATAGGTTCGCCATCACTGGACTAGAACAAGGAGTCAAAAGAGGTTTTTTAAATGTCAGATTGCTTACCAAAGCAGCAAATGCCCAGCCTGTCTTGTTATGAAGAAAATCTAGGTTGCTTCTTCTTAAATAGACAAGGCCACCAATGACAGCCAGCAGCAGCCCCAACATCAAAGGTCCAGCATAGTTTGGTGGTCTTATCACTCGGATCTGTGAGAAAGGCAGGATGCAATTGTCATCTTGAATCTACTTACCGAGAGTTATTACTTCACTGCCATCAATGAGATGTAACTTTTCAGCATTGGGGTCATTAAAATGCTACCTGACTTGGATGTCTCCCATGTGACTTCTAAATGTTTGCATGATTTATGGAAAGGGAGCACATTGAATTCTTGGGTATTAAAATTCTTGGATAATAAAAGAGTATTTTAAAAGATTATGTTATGCCTTGTTTATTATAGCAGTAGCATTTAGACTTATATACCGCATCATAGTGCTTCTACAGTCCTCTCTAAGCGGTTTACAGAATCAGCCTCTGGCCCCCAACAATCTGGGTCCTCATTTTACCCACCTCGGAAGGATGGAAGGCTGAGTCAACCTTGAGCCGGTGGTGAGATTTGAACTGCTGAACTACAGCTAGCAGTTAGCTAAAGTAGCCTGCAGTGCTGCACTCTAAGCCACCCTGGCTCTTTGTGTCTTTGTGTCTTTGTACCATTTGAGGGACAGGACAGAAATAATTAAAAGTAAAAATAGTATAAGCTGCTTCTTATTTCACTGCTCTCCTAGCATGATGCTGGAGGAGAATCTGTACAAAGCAGGTTCCCAGCAGTGTCTTAAGATCAATTTTCCACCAAAGAAAAAGTTATACTAAGAAAGGTAATAAAAAATTTAAAGTACTGTATTAGAAATGATCCACAGAGAAAACTGCTAATTAACTTCTAAAGTTAAATATTCAAGCTACTTTCATGTTTTAATTGCTATTACAATAACTAATTTTTTATTAAAATACTGTATATCCAAGCAATTTTACAAGAAATGTTCTTTCAAAAAGCAAATATTCTAAGGAGGTTAATTATAAATCAGTGAGATGAGGACTGAATTGTACATTCTAATATACTCCTGAGTTGTAAGACAAATATTAAACCATAATAAAAAACTCATATTTATAAAACATTGCCATGATAGCTTTGGCAGCAGATGAGCACAGCTGAAAACTAGCAAGTGTGTTTTTGTTTTGTAAAGTATCTGATCCCTCAACCATTCTATATTTCCATTTTGGGAATTAAAAAATAATAATTGTTTTCATGTTTTCAATTGCTTCATGCAAACTATATACGTTCATGTATCCAGTTAGAGACCAGAAGTGTCAAACTCAAAACCCACAGGCCAGATCTGGCAAATTGTGGTTTACAATTCATTCTAATTTGCCCAAATTGTCATCCCAATATTCTAAAATGTACTGTGTTTTGCTTAATTTTGGCATTATATTGAATATAGCAGTTAAGATGGAAGTTGGTTCTACTCTCGGCCAACTAATTGTCAGGACCCACATTAGTACAGCTGACTGTTCAGTCTCTTGGCATAGCAATCCTACTCTCAAGCTGAAAGAGATGCCCAGGAATTCAGCAGTGGTCCCCTAAAGCAACAATGGAATAAGTGTCCATTTCTTTGGGCAGTCAGTTAAAAACTTATCAGAGACAAAAATCTGGTGTTTACTTACATTCACATCTGTTCGATCAGCTACCCAGCGGGCAAGCTGTTCAGCAGCAAAACCTCGTACTTGCAGCTCATAAGTGTCTCCTCTTTTTGGCTTCCCTTTTGGTGGGAAATTAATGAAGGTTGGAGCAGAATTCATGTTGAGCTTTATTTTTCAGCAAAATATACAAAAATATGTAATTCAAAACTTAGTCTATAATGCCAACATCCATACTGTCAGAAGAACCCAGATTCTCAGCTTATGGGAACAATATTTAGTTTATAACTGATAACATTAAACTCCTCTGCCATTAGACTAAACTGGTAGTCCATTTAAACCATCCGCTAAGTAACCTAAATGACAATTTCCTTTCTCAAACTCAACCCTGACAAGACGGAGTGGCTATGGGTTTTGCCTCCCAAGGACAATTGCATCTGTCCGTCCATTACCCTGGGGGCAGGTTATTGACCCCCTTGGAGAGGGTCTGCAATTTGGACGTCCTCCTCGAACCACAGCTAACATTAGAGCACCATCTTTCACCTGTGGCGAAGAGGGCGTTTGCCGAGGTTCGCCTGGTGCACTAGTTGCGACCCTGTTTGGACAGGGAGTCACTGCTCATAGTCACTCATGCCCTCATCACCTTGAGGTTCGACTACTGTAATACTCTCTACATGGGGCTACCTTTGAAAAGTGTTCGGAAACTTCACATTGTGCAGAATGAGGCCGCGAGAGCTATCTGGGCTTTCCTAGATATGCCCATGTCTCATCAACACTCCGCGGCCTGCACAGGCTGCCGATCAGTTTCTGGTCACAATTCAAAGTGTTAGTTATGACCTATAAAGCCCTACATGGCATTGGACCAGAATACCTTCGGGACTGCCTTCTGCCGCATGAATCCCAGCGACCAATCAGGTCCCACAGAGTTGGCCTTCTCCTGGTCCCTTCGACAAACCATCGTCTGGCGGGCCCCAGGAGAAGAGCCTTCTTTGTGGTGGCCGCAGCCCTCTGGAATCAACTCACCCTCCTTGCCTTTTGCAAATGACTGAAAACCCACTTATGCCGCCAGGCTTGCGGGACATAACTGATCCTTAGCTGTTCCATTTTATGTATGGTTTAATTGGATGATATGACTGTTTTATAATGGGTTTTTATAATTGTTTTTAATATTAGATTTGTGCTTTGTATTTTGTTGTGAGTCGCTCTGAGTCTTCGGAGAGGGGCGGCATACAAGTCTAATAAATTATTATTATTAATTGAAAAAAACTGACACGATGGGTCTTCGCGCTTACGACCACACTGCCTCCCCATGGTCACGTGATCAAAATTTGGATGCTTAGCAAGCAGCAGCTGCACAATCTTGGGGCCATGTGATTTTTGAGACCTTCGCACAGAGGTGGGCTTCTAAGGCGGAATGGTAAAGTGTGCTCACCTCCGAGTGCTAACAGAGTCCTGTGCAATTATGCTACTGCACCTGAGCAGGTAGCAAAATCGCACGTGGACACGCAGGTGGCGCCACAGGCGCTGGACTCCGCTAGCACTCAGAGCCACGGGGGGAGGGGCACCTGCGTGTCCATGCACGATTTCACTACCTGCCCAGGTGCAATAGCATAATTGCCTTGGACTCCACTAGCACAGAGACACAGGGGCGAGCACACGTCACTATTACACCTTAGCCCACCTCTGCCTTCATAGCATGCTTTAAATAACCAGTCAACGGGGAAGCCAAGTTTGCTTTACAACTGCATGATTCTGAACTGTGGCCAAAAAAGGTTAAAAAATTAGGCCTGACTCACTTAACACTTGGCTTGCTTAGCAACCAAAATGCTGGTCCCAATTCTGGTTGTGAGTGAAGGAATTTGCCCGTACAAGGGTGGGAAAAGCCTTTTGTCCACAAGAGCCTTCCAGCTACTCTACGTAGACCAGGGATTCTCAACCTGGGCACAATGTGGGTGATGCAGAATTCTCCTCTTCAGCTTTTCCGAAGAAACTTTCTCCACTTTGGCAACTTTTAAGATGCTGCCTGTGGAAGACTGGGAATTGCAGTCCACACATCTTAAAGTTGCTAAGATGGAGAAACACTGAGATAGACAAGCAACATGCAGCGTACATTCTTACAATCTTAAACTTTTCCTGTACTGACCTTAGGATAATCCAAAGTATTTTAATGAAGAGAAACAATATTGAGGGACAATTTCTGAATAAATATACAGTAATTCAGATTATTTTCTGAATATCTTAAGATTTTTTTCAAAATAAAAGCAATACTATCTTTTACTATCCTTTGTCATACAAAAACCCCTATAAGCATTTCCACTAGTTGAAAGACACCAGAAACTCCTCACCATCTGAAATACATCAGCACCTTCATCGAAATCCACCATGGCAAAAAAGATTCTGTTGGTAAATGCACTTGAGTATCGCCAGGAATTTGCCAGAATCTGATACTCTTCATCAGCTTGTCTGTCAGAAATGAAAGGAGGCATTAATGAAGAAAGGTCAGATTCGAAGAAAGGAAGCCCAGGAATGGACACTGGGGGTATCAGGGCCGCAATCCCTGCATCAGCATCAGCAATTGTCATGAAGTCTCGCCTCATTTGGATCCCCCAAACCTTTAGATGAGCACCAAAAGCCCTTCCAAAATTTGCTACCAAATATACATTGGAGGACATGGGAGAGATTGGGAATGGTTTTAACAAGGTTTATGGTTTTATTAGATGTGTTCTAGTTAAGTGTGTGTATTGCATACTATCCGTCTTTACTAGTTCTATATGGCTTGCTGTTATGCCTTTAAAATGGCCTTATAAATAAACTTATTATTATTGGTGGTGGTGGTGTTGTTGTTATTATTATTATTAGTAGTAGTAGTAGTAGTAGTATTATTATTATTATTATTCCTAAGGAAGTGTATAGAAATCCACCTAAATGTACTTATTTAGTTCATATTTCTATTTAATTTAAAATTGAATTTAATCAAATTAAATCCCCCCCCCTCCCCATCACTGTCTCTATCCTGGACCGGATTGCAGTTTGAAATGTGACTGCCAAAATACTCAAGGTCAAAGGTTACTTTAGATTCTATAAAGATGGTAGATTGCTGTTTGGGGAAGGTCAAAATTAGACACTATTTAGATTTCACTATAACAAAAGCAAGAGATTCACTAAATCTATTGCAGCTCCTCATGTTGGATCCTTCAAGCCAAGGATGGTTTCCAATTTTTTAAACTAGAACTCTATGGGTGTGGCTTATTTTGTGGGCATGGCTTGATTGTCATGTGACTTTGGGGTTTAACTTTGTGGTCATGTGACTGGGGAGTGATTTGGCAGTCATATGGCTGGGTAATCATGTGACTGGGTGGGTGTAGCCAACTTGATGTCACTCATATCAAGGGTTAGGGTGCCTGGCCTTTCCTTACCTCAAAGGCGTCAATGAGATACAATTTCCCTGTCTAAACTACTAATGAACATCCAAAATATATTATTTAATCCCATGTATATATGCCGTATGTGTACATACATATTACACATAGTCACACAAAAAATACATTATCACACAAAATATATGCTGTATGTCTATGTACACACGCACACACAGAACTTGATTGACTGACTCTGATCCTTTGTGTTCTTAATAGCAGAGGAGTGACTCATTCTAACTTGCTACTTTGAACAAAACAATTGTTGGATCCTCTCCAAAGATTAGTGATTATCATTAAGTGATTATGTTCTACCCAAACAGTTGAAGGGTCAGTTTTCCCCAACTGATCAGTTAGTTTCTAAAATCACTTGCTTTTGGGAACTTTAGCAACTTATACAACTTGTTCAAAGAAATTCTATACATAACCTGCAATTATAGCAGGTTCAGCATAATATTCATCCCCATACATGAGCTCATTTTAAGAGGAGTATTTCTAAATTACCATTCCACAAATGGCTATTTTATCAACTTCTAACAGGGAATAATCCCAGCACAAAAATTCTTAAAATTCACTAATGAGTATACAGTGATCCCCCGGGTATTGCGCTCCCGATCATTGCGAAACGGCTATATGGCAAGTTTTGAACCCGGAAGTAAAAACACCATCTGCGAATGCGCGCCCTTTTTTCTATGGGCACGCATGCGTAGATGGCGCCGGGCAGATCAGCTGCTGGGCGGCTTCCCTGGGTCTTCCCCCTCTTGCTGGCGGGAGGGCGAAGCCCCCCCCAGCACCTGCTCGCCCGCCGTTCGCCCGGCCGTTCGCCGCTCACCCGCCCTTCGCCCGGCCACCCGCCCTTCGCCCGGCCACCCGCCGCTCGCCCGCCGTTCGCCCGGCTCACCCGCCCTTCGCCGCTCGCCCGCCCTTCGCCCGGCCACCCGCCGTTCGCTTCGCTGCTTGTCCGGCCACCCGGGTTCGTTTGGCTTCAGGACATGCCGGCGGCGACGTTTTAAAACAGCCGCGTGGTTTACCAACTGAGTCCCGAAGTCAAAGGCAAACTTCGGGACTCAGTTGGGAAGCCGCGCGGCTGTTTTAAAACGTCGCCGCCGGCATGTCCCGAAGCCAAACGAACCCGGGTGGCCGGGGCGAGCAGCGAAGCGAACGGCGGGTGGCCGGGCGAAGGGCGGGCGAGCGGCAGGCGCGGCAGCAGCGAGGAGTTTGCGTGGGCGGCGGGGAAACCCCAATCTTCGGCTCCTCGCTGCTGGGAAGTAAAAACACCATCTGCGCATGCGCAGATGGTGTTTTTACTTCCGCAGCGCTACTTCGCGCAAAACTGATCATTGCGAGGGGTCCTGGAACGGAACCCTCGCAATGATCGGGGGATCACTGTATACTTTTGGTAATATGGTGAATTTCTAAATAACTGAAATTCTTACTTGCACACAATGCATTGTCTGTGAGGCTGAAGAGCAGTGAACATTATTATCACAGAGTAATTTCTTGGTGGTGCCTTTACCAGACGTCGAAATTTGTCCCCATTCAGTCGAATAACTGATCTTTTGCTAGTCCATTCAATCAACTGGATTACTTTTTCGGAAAGCACCATCTAAGTTAGAAAGAAATTCTACAAGATTAAATGCATGCAGTTTTTTTAGGCATCTAAATGATCACAGCTTAAATATTAATTAATTCACTTAAATATACATCAGGGCTTATCATGAGCAGTGGCTGGCGACTTTCACTAATTTATCATCATGTGGTAAATCCATAATACCACAAGATTACATGATTCCTTGTCTCCACATGAATTCCCACAATTTCCACCCTTTTTCCTCTTTCACCTTTCATTGTCAAGTTCATCTCCAAGCAAATTCACATCCTTCACGGGATTGAAAGAAGCCCAACAACACATAAATGTTCACATTAATTATTTTTGCACAATACACCTATATGAGAAACAGGGTCTTGTAAATTAAAAAACTAAACCCAGGCGAGAAACTGACAATGGGTTTGTTTCTGTGTGTGCACATTCTAGTCCTGTCTTAGGTAAAACCAGCTGGGGGGCTTTGGAACAGATCCTCTCTCTCAACCCAACCCATGTTGCAGGATTGTAGTTATGGGGAAAAATAGGTGGAAGGAGGAATATTAGCTATGTTCATAGCATTGAGTTATTCATAAAAATAATAAAGTATTAGCTATGTTCTTTGCATTGAGTTGTTTATAACAATAAAAAAGACAGATTTTTTTTTAAAAAAAACATAAGTCTAACCATTTTGTTGCATATATGCATTACTTTTCCAATCCTGGCATACCATCCATCCTCCTTTTCCCCCCTCAGCAACCTCCCTCCGAAGTGGATTTGGCTGAGATCTAAAACACCAAGGTTGCCGTGTGCTAACTCTGCGAAGGAAGCCAGATACGCATTGTGCAAACCCCAGCAAGGAGACAACTGAATTTCCTTGTTTTTTTCTTTGAAGACATTTAGCTTCTCATCCAAGAAGCTTCTTCAGCTCTGACAAGATAATGAAGAATGGAAGAATTTATATTTGTCAACCTCACTGTTTCAACACTACACATGCTTCGGTTGCCATGAGTAACGGGGGGGGGGCATGGGATTTTGGGAGTGGAAGATTCAGGAGGCCCTGATAAGTTTTGCTTTCCTAACACAGAGCGGGATAACTTCCGTCTTCCTGGAAAACAGGTGACCAGGAGACTGTTAAAAGTTGCATTCCATAAGTGTGACGTGGCTGTGAAGATGCGTCCACCTGAGAAAGATGGACAATGGGGATTGGCTATTTTCCAAGGGGGGGCAGGTGGGATTTTTTGATATGAGCTTGTATCGCACCTCTTTCCTCAGTCTTTGCTTCAACTTTGCTGCTCTCAGTTCTGATTTTTGATAAATTCACTTTTGAAGTTCAAAATGGACTCTGAGTTTTATTTTTCTTAAATTCTAATTGAAGCAGCCTGACAATATTCTTTGCAGACAGCTGGTCATTTCCATCCTTTCAGAAAGTAATTGAAGCACTTGGATGTTTATCTTTGTCCTCAGGGTTATCTGAGTGATGCAAATAGTTCAGTGGTGGATTGCTCCCAGTTTCAACCAATTCTTAGAACTGGTAGCATGGTGGAAGGAGGCTCCACCCACCTACCTTGGACCCTTCTAAGCATGTGCAGAAGCATCATGCACAAACTGGTGGCAAACTAATTCAGAACCCACCACCAAAATGGTTCCTGTAGCCTGCAATTTTTTCCTCTGCAAACCTATTCCTACTCCCCCACTGTTCAAAGGGTGTTCATCCCAAACTGTATAGCAGGCCCTGGTTTTCCCAAATATGCTTTTTCAGGAGGCACTTCTGGACTTTCTTGTTTTTCTCTTTGAAGACTGCAAGGAGTATAAATCTTTCCAACCCGCCACCATTCAGTCAGAGCAGAAGAAGCTCTTCTTGGATGAGAAGCAAAATGTCTTCAAAGAAAAACCAGAAAGTCCAGTTGCCTCTTGGAAAAAAGCACCTTTGGGACCATCATAGCCGGGAGGATTGAGAATCTCCATAGACCTACAGCTGCGTCTTCGCTTCCTGACTTTTCAGTATGTCTCTACTCAGTCACTCATGCATGCCCTTATCACCTCGAGGTTCGACTACTGTAATACTCTGTACATGGGGCTACCTTTGAAGTGTTTGGAAACTGCAAATTGTGCAGAACGCAGCTGAGGCATGCCCATGTCTCTCCAACACTGTGCAGTCTGCATTAGCTGCTAATTGGTTTCTGGACTCAATTCAAAGTGTTGGCTATGACCAATAAAGCCCTACATGTCATCGGACCAGATTACTTACGGGACTGCCTTCTGCGTCATGAATTCCAGAAACCAATTAGGTCCCAGAGTCGGCCTTCTCCAGGTCCCGTCAACTAGACAATGTTGTTTGGTGGGACCTAGGGGAAGACCCTTCTCTGTGGGGACTCCAGCCCTCTGGAATCAGCTCCCCCCAGAGATTCATACTGCCCCCACCCTCCTCGCCTTCTGCAAGAGTTTGAAGACTCATTTATGTCGTCAGGCATGGGCCGATTTGATCTTAGCCCCTGGCCAATGTATGATTGTATGATTGCTGTACGAATGGGTGATTGATTTTTAATACAGTGTTCCCTCGATTTCCGCTGGGGATGCGTTCCAAGACTGCCCGCGAAAGTCAAATTTCCGCGAAGTAGAGATGCGGAAGTAAATACACCATTTTTGGCTATGGACAGTATCACAAGCCATCCCTTAACACTTTAAACCCTTAAATTACCATTTCCCATTCCCTTAACAACCATTTACTCACCATTATTACTGGTAGTCACCATTGAATAAGACACTTAGTGATCCTGATATTTATAAACATAATTATTTATTAACAATAATTATTTTGTTTGTCATTTATATGCAAAAATTATTAGTTTGGTGATGACATATGATGTCATCGGGTGGGAAAAACCATGGTATAGGGGAAAAAACCATGAAGTATTTTTTAATTAATATTTTTTGAAAAACCGTGGTATAGGCTATTCGCGAAGTTCGAACCCGCGAAAATCGAGGGAACACTGTACTATCAGGGATTTTATATAGCTATGTAATTTTAATTTAATTTAATTGGATTGTTTTTGTTGTAATTTACTGCTATATGTTGTAAACCACCCTGAGTCTTCGGAGGGGGTGGCATAAAAATCCAGTCAATCAATCAATCAATCAATCAATGCTTGCCCTGTTCATGGAGTGTATGTGGTAGGTGGAAACTCTCTGCCAGTTGCATGCAACCGAATGTCATCCTTTTAATGTAGTGCATGCGGATTAGCGTACGTTCAAAGCGACCTCAAAGTTGTTCTACTCCTCGGCCGGTTCGGTCCAAGGCAGGAAGGCCTCTGCAGGGGTCCGGCCAAGAGAACGCCCGAAGAAGCCTCCCCGAGATCGCCCTGTGGCTGGCGGGACTTTCCCTGGCGGATATCGGGCTGCCTGAGAAGCCCCCGCCCAGGACGTCAGGTTCGGCGGCTCGGCTTCCCTTCCCACGAGGCGGCAGCGGAGCTCCGGAAGGAAAGCCTGCAGAGGCGCCGGCCTGTTTCTGGCCTCCGGGGCTTCAAGCGCTTCTTCCCACGGATCGGCCCAGCCGGCCTTCTTTACGCATGCTCAGAAGGCCTCCCAGACTGTTATTCCGTTGGGTGCACGGCTGGATGACCTCGGGTTAACCTCACGAGCCCTCGGCTGCCGCGCCGCTCACCTCTTTTTTCTTCTGCCCCTCCACTCCGGAGCCGCCCCAGCCGCCCAGCAGCCCCAGCACGCCCAGCATCAAGGCCCGCAGGAGGAACAGCCGCAGCGCCGCCATGGCAGCCAAAACCGTGGAAGAGAGAGAGAGAGAGACGGAGACGGCGGATGCCGGCAGCTCGGCTCCCATTGGTCAGACGGGAAGTCGGACCAGCTTCTGATTGGTCGAGCTGCCACTCCGCCGTCTGCCATTGGTCCGTAGCGCTTCCGGTTCCGCTCAGCCTCCGACCTTTCACCTTTAGGGTGAAGGAGGCGCTCTGCAACCAATGAGAAGGAAGCGATCTGGAGCATTGTGATTGGAGGGCGAATTGCTCTGGCCTCGCCTAAAGCTCTTGAGCAGGGGCGGGGGAGGGGGAGGCTGGGGAAGTGCTGTGGATGCGAATGGGAGGCAGAATGCAAATACAGATAGTCCTCGACTTACGACCACAACATTTCTCTCGCTAAGGGAAACATTCGTTAAATAAGTTTTGCCCTACTTTCCGACCTTTCTTGCAACACTTGCTAAGGGAGACGAAGCAGTTATTAAGTTAGGAATATGGTTGTTAAATAGATTCATTTATACTAGTGGTTCTCAACCTTCCTAATGCCACAACCCTTTAATACAGTTCTTTATGTTCTGGTGACCCCCAACCATAAAATAATTAAATTATTAGGAAACTCGGGTGGGTTCTGTTAGCTCGCTTCCTCCTGTGCTGTGTGGCCGCATCTTGTGGGCACACATACACTTTGTGCATGAATGTGTAATGCCTTTTTTTTTTTTATTACAAACAAAAAATCCAAATACAAGATGGTGCTGCATGCACCATGCTGGAAATTCGGCTACTGGGTATCAGTGTTCCCTCTATTTTTTTTTCGGGGTGAGTGGAAAAGTATAGTGTCTGAGTGGCAGTCCCTTTGGGACTGGGCGGCATATAAGTATAAATAAATAAATAAGTAAATAAGTAAAGTAAGTGTGGGCATGCGCTATCACACACGAGCAAGTTCTTGCATCCATAATTCTATCCTTTCTATGTCTCCCTCCCTCTTTCCTCCCTCCCTCTTTCCTTTCTATCTCTCCCTCCCTCTTTCCTCCCTCCCTCTTTCCTTTCTATCTCTCCCTCCCTCTTTCCTTTCTATCTTTCTCCCCCCCTGCCTTTCTCCAAGCCCTTCCTTTTCCCTCTCCCTATCCTACTACCCCCCTCTCCCTCCTCCCTCTTTCCTCCCTCCCTCTTTCCTCCCTCTTTCCTTTCTATCTCTCCCTCCCTCTTTCCTCCCTCTATGTCCTTCCTTCCTCCTCTCTTTTTTGCTCTTTCTCTCTCCCTCCTTCCCTCCCTCTATGTCTTTCCCTCTCCCTCCTTCCCCCTCTTTCTCTCTTGCTTTCTTTCCCTCTCTTTCTCTCTTTCTTTCTCTCTCATTCTCTCTCCTCTCCTTTTTCTCTCTCTTTCTCTCTCGTTCACCACACCGGCAACACAGAGAGAGAGAGCCGGAGAGAGAGTGGAGGGCGCCGTTGTCTTCGCCTCCGCCCGGCGGCTCTGCAGCTAAGAGGTAGCAGCCATCAACCCCCTCGCCCTTCCAGGTGTCCCCAGCGCCCGGCAATGCGCCGCCTCCCGGTAGCCCGGCCGACTTTTCCCTACTGCCAGAGCCGTTTTCTCTTCATGGCGCAAAGCCACACAGTCCCGGATTCCCGGATCGCTCGCTTCTCCGGGCAGCAAGCCGGCTGCCCAGGAAAGCATTGCGCTTTTTCAATGCGCGGCGCTTTCCTGGGCAGATGGCTTTGCTGACCGGAGAAGCGAGCGATCCGGGAGTCAGGGTCCGAGACTGTGTGGCTTTGCACCATAAAGAGAAAACGGCTCCGGCAGCAGGTAAAAGTCGGCAGGGCTACCGGAAGGCCGAGCATGGCCGGGCGCCGGGGACGCCTGGGAGGGCGAGGGGGTGGATGGCTGCTGTCACCGCCAGGCCTGGCTTGCGGCACACCTGACACGAGGGCCCCCGTGGAGAGGTAAGAGGCCCGCTCGTCGCCCCCCCCCCAGCCCTCTTCGTCGGCACACCCCCCCACGGAGGCTTATAGGCCTAGCGGCGGGCCGCGCAGCCAGCGCTCTTCGACAGCAACCCCCCCACGGAAGCTTATAGGCCTAGCGGCGGGCCGTGCACAACCAGCCCTCTTCGATGGCAAACCCCCCCACATGGAGGCTTATAGGCCTAGCGGCAGGCCGCACACAGCCAGCCATCTTCGTCGGCAAACACCCCCCACACACACACAGAGGCTTACCTTACCTTGCCCGGCCGGCAGCTAAAAAAACGTTTGGCTGCCGAGGGGCGGGGCTGGGCCGGGGAGGAGAAAATCCGAAATTTAAAGGGCGGGGAAGAAAGCAGGCCTGCAATTGGCCGGCCCCTTTCTTTCCCGCTTTTCCTTAAGGAACTGTTGTTGCCCTCTGTTGTAGAGCAGCAGCAGTTCTCATTTCAAATTTCAGCGTGGAGGTCGGTCCTCCGCGCTAAATTTGAAATTCCCCGGGCTGAGAGGTAAAAACCTCTGCACTATAGCACACTGCGCAGCTTAGAGGGAACTATGCTTGGCATGCTCCGAAGTTCCCATGGTACAGGTATGTATATACAGTATATACATATACATATATATGTATGTATATATGTATATATATGTGTGGGTGTGTGTTTGTAGATTTTCACAGGTATATATATATATATATATATATATATATATATATATATATATATATATATATATGTAGATTGTTCTGAGTTCGGGTTTTGCCCTGTGTAATATTTATATATATATGTAGATTGTTGTGAGTTCGGGTTTTTCCTTGTGTAATATTTTCAGTGTCTGCGATGTTTCGGCGAAATCACATTCACCATCATCACGCTGAAATTATTGGCTTTGTGGTGCTTTGAATATGAACCTTCATACCTGTACCCGTGAAAATCTACAAATATATATATAGTGGTACCTCTACTTACAAACGCCTCTACCTATGAACTTTTCGAGATACGAACCATGTGTTCAAGGTTTTTTTGCCTCTACTCACAAACCATTTTCTACTTATGAACTCTTGCTTCTCTCTCGGCTGCGGCTGCTGCTCTGAGCAGCAGCCCAAACGGCGTGCGTCGGAGGAGCTCTCCGCAGCCACCCCATTTCCCTGCCTCTTTCCCCTCTAGCCTCTGCTTCCTCCGCTCCCCGCAGACACCCCATCCCGCTGCCAAAATCCCCCCTAGCCTACCGCTTCCTTCACCCCATCTCTCTGCCAAAATCACCCCTCCAGACGCTTCTTATGCTGTCCCAAATTGCCTCCAAAATCACCTCCAAATGCTTCCTATGCCACCCCAAATCGCCTCCAAAATCATTCCTCCAAAAGCTTCCTACGCCGCCCCAAATCGCTCCCAAAATCACCCCTCCAGATGCTTCCTATGCCACCCCAAATTGCTCTCAAAATCACCCCTCCAAAAACTTCCTATGCCACCCCAAATCGAGATCCTAACGAAGGTAAATGGATTGAAGAAAGGCAGCATGGAGAAGCGAGGCAAACGCTTCCTATACCACCCCAAATCTAGGTCCTAATGAAGGCAAATTGATTGAAGAAAGGCAGCAAGGAGAAAGAGGCAGTTTGAAAGGAGAGGTGATTTTGGAAGCGATTTGGGGCGGCATAGGAAGCTTTTGGAGGGGTGATTTTGGGAGCAATTTAGGGCGGTGTAGGAAGCTTTTGGAGGGGTGATTTTTGGAGGCGATTTGGGGTGGAGTAGGAAGCTTTTGGAGGAGTGATTTTGGAGGCAATTTGGGACACCATAGAAAGTATCTGGAGGGGTAATTTTGGGAGCGATTTGGGGTGGCATAGGAAGCATTTGGAGGAGCGATTTTGGAGGCGATTTGGGGTGGCATAGGAAACATCTGCAGGGGTGATTTTGGGAGCGATTTGGGAGCCTTTGTTAGGACCGCCATTCCTCGCTTCTCGCTGTCTGTCTCCACTCCGTTAATCTTCACTGTCTGCCTGTCCCTTTTTTTTTTAAGCCTTACAGTTTGGATTTTCCTAATGGTTTTGCACGCATTATTTGCTTTTACATTGATTCCTATGGGAAAAATTGCTTCTACTTACGAACTTTTCTACTTACGAACCTGGTCACAGAATGAATTAAGTTCGTAAGTAGAGGTACCACTGTGTATATATATGTTCATATATTGCAGTAATCTGCCTGGAGACAGAAAGAGGAGTGGTGATAAAGTTATAAGCCAAGGTATTTTGGTCCCTGTGGAACAAGGGCCATGGGAAACGCCCATAGTTACGCCTCTGAAGCCAGATGGTTCTTTAAGGGTTTGCGCTGACTATAAATCTACCCTAAATAAGGCCCTCCAACATCACCCCTACCCCATCCCGGTGGTGCAACAACTCCTACACTCCCTGGGGGAAGGAAAAAGGTTTGCAAAAATCGACCTCGCGCAAGCTTACCAGCAGCTTCCGGTCGATGAACAAACAGCAAACGCACAAACAATTGTAACGCACAGGGGGGCTTTCAAATGCACGAGGTTACAGTTTGGGGTGAGCATAGCCCCAGGGATATTCCAGAGCATTATGGAACGCCTATTGTCAGGGGTAAATGGGGCCATTCCATATTTTGATGACATCTTAATTGCAGGGGAAAACCAGGAACAAGTAAACAAAAGAATAAGGGAAGTACTTAAGAGGTTACAGGATAAAGGGTTAAGAATCAAGCCTGACAAATGTGTCTGGGGAACCAACAGTATAGAATTCCTAGGATATAAAGTAGACAAAGAAGGTATCCACCCCACAACAGAGAAGCTGAGAGCCATTAGGGAAGCCCCAGAGCCACGAGATAAGAATGAGCTGCAGGCATTTTTAGGCCTCCTTAATTTTTATTCCGTTTTTTTAAAGCAGAAGGCAACAGTAGCAGAGCCTCTACATCGTTTACTCCAGAAGGAAACCCGCTGGAGCTGGGGGGAAACTGAACGTGAAGCCTTTTTCCAAATAAAGCAATTACTAACTTCTAAAAGTGTGGTAGTCCAATATAGTGCTTCACTACCCATTAGGCTCACGTGCGACGCTTCACCGTACGGCATAGGAGGAGTCCTAGCTCACGTTCTGCCTAATAAGACAGAGGCCCCAATAGCATTTTTCTCCAGAACCATGACCAGCACAGAGAGGAATTATAGCCAGTTAGATAAAGAGGCTCTAGCTTTAGTGGCAGGGGTGAAGAAATTTCACAATTACATTTTTGGAAGAAGTTTTGAATTGGTTACAGACCACAAGCCCTTACTAGGCCTGCTAGCCCCCAATAAGCCCACTCTGCCTTTTATGTCTCCAAGACTGATCAGATGGGCTCTTTTCCTCTCAGGGTACCAGTATGATCTCACCCACAAGGGGGGGAAGGAAATCAATCACGCAGATGGCCTCAGCAGGTGCCCCATAACAGACTTAGTGGAGGACCCTGCTCCTTCCACAGATGTACTAATGATAGAACTCGAGGATAACCCACTAACCACGGCCAAAGAGGTAGCTGCACACACGCAGCAAGATCAAATCCTTAAACAAGTGGTAAACTGTGTACTTAAGGGATGGCAAAATGATTCTGTGAAACCTGAATTGGGTGACTTCAAAACCAAAAGACTTGAGTTATCTTATGTAAAGGGTTGTCTGCTGTAGGGAGATAGAGTGATCATCCCCAAAAGCCTAAGGGTAAAGGTACTCAAAATGTTACATGTGGGCCATCCTGGGATTGTCAGGATGAAGAGCCTAGCAAGAGGGCATTTATGGTGGCCAGGTCTGGATGCTGATATTGAGAGCTGGGTATCGAAGTGTGAACCATGCCAAGAGTCACGGCCTAATCCCCCCAAAACAACTCCGGCTGAGTGGGAACAGCCTGCTGGGCCTTGGTCAAGAATCCACATTGACTTTGCTGGTCCACTGGGGTCCCAGTATTTCTTAATAGTGGTTGATGCGTTCTCCAAATGGGTGGAAATAATAGCAATGAACAACATAACCACAAGTGCCACCATCAAGGTATTGAGTAGACTGTTTGCCACCCATGGTTGCCCAGATATCTTAGTGTCTGACAATGGGCCACAGCTAACAGCCAGGCAATTTGAATTGTTCCTAGATGGCCTAGGGGTCAGGCATGCCCTCATCTCGCCTTACTCGCCTTGGGCTAATGGCTTGGCAGAACGTTACGTTCATGTGGCAAAGGAGGCATTGCGCAGGTCAGGCCCTGGGGATGTACAACAAAATTTGGACCAATTCTTACTCACCCAACACATCACCCCTAACTCGCACACACATGTAAGCCCCGCAGAGTTATTAATGGGAAAAAAATTAAGGTCACCACTAGATAGGTTGAACCCAAGATTCTGTATTAATAACAATCCAATGTGTGTAAAACCTGAAAGAGAAATGTATTTGGGACAAAATGTGTATGTAAAAAGTTTTGATGGAAATGTAAACTGGATGAAAGGAATTGTTGTTAAGCAAAATGCACCAAAGACTTATATAGTAAAACTAGAGGATGGTCGTTTGTGGAAACGACACATAGACCATATTCGAAAACGGACAGAAAATCAGTTGCCACAACCCGCTGACATGGACTCTCCCCCTTCAACAGACTTTAACACATTGCCCGAATTAAGAGACACGCAAAGGGACTTATCGGGCCAGGGAGAGCCATCCAGCGACGCCGAGCCATCCTCCTCCTCCGAAGCGTTCGTTGGGCCCGCCAGGCCAAGTCCACCGCATCGGGAGAACAGCGGCGAGCCGTCCTCCACAGTCAATGTCGAAGGAGAAATTGAACTGCGCAGGTCAGCGCGAGCTTCACGGAGACCCCACCGATTGGACGACTTTGTCACGTGGCTTTCGTAATGGATGTGTCCAACTATGAGGGGAGGGGTGTTGTATCTTGAAATGGCTACCTTGTAATTCCTGTAGATAGTTTGTTCCGTCTCCCAGCGCTGTCTGAGCTGAAGCAGGAAGTCGCTCCTGATTGGCTCAGACGCGGCTGGCTCTTGCTTTGGCGGGAGCCGCAAATGTATAAAAGAAGCGGTTTCTCCAAGCAGAGTCAGTCGGTACTCGCTGAATTGTCACTTGCCTTGCTGAGCTGTCACTTGTTCTCTGAGCTGAATAAAAAGTACCGATTTGTTTGAACCCTGTCTCTGGGTCTACTTCAAATTCTATTCTATTCTATATGAACCATAATTATGTGAACCATGGCTTATCAAATTAAGGAATTTATCCAACTAGTGAACATTTTCCCCTTCCCATTATGCTGGAAAGTAGCCTGCAAACCAGCCAAGGATAAGATAGCTCAGATGGGACCTAGAAGACCTGCCTTTTCTGCTGTAACCCACCTCTCCCAGAACATCATTCCCACTCCTCTCCCCAGGTGAGACTGGGCCCATCCCAATTAACCTTCCTGAAAGCCTTGGAAACTTGTGGATACCATGGATGGCCACAAGGTATGTATGATGTTAGGTAACAATAGTGTGTGCTGAATTTTTAAAAAGGAATTCAGAGGAGACCTTCAGGCAAAGAGAACAGAAAAATTCTCTTTGTGTATTCAAAAAAATACTCCGGAGAGGGGCGGCATACAAATCTAATTAATAATAATAAATGATTGGCCAAGCATGGTTCTACACCCCCCACAAAGGGGGAGACACCCGACAGATGCAAAATGTTGGTTAATATACCTAGCTACAAAATACCCTCCCATTCCTTCATCAGCTATTCTGACTAGGTGAGTTACAGATTACAAAAGCATTAAACACAATCCTATTTTATGGTGTTACATTTTTATCTAACACTATGAGTTTTGCTGAGTTTAAAGAAACGAGTTATCTTGAAAAGGAGACAGAGTTCAAACATTTTTCAGCTACATTTCTAGTTTTAACAGTTGATTCATTTCTCAAGGTTGCAATACGTTCTCACATTCTAAGAAAAAAAGCCTCAGCATTTCTTATCAGATTGAATTCTATGCCAATTATTTTACAGAAACAAAACGTAAACCTTTTCAAACCTTTTCTATTTTCGATTACAATAGCACTTAGACTTATATACCACTTTACAGCCCTCTCTAAGTGGTTTACAGAGTTAGCATATTGCCCCCAACAATCTGGATCGTCATTTTACTGATCTCAGAATCCTGGAAGGCTGAGTCAACCTTGAGCGGCTCAGAATCAAATTAGTCAGTCCTTAATTACAATTATAATGGAACCTGCCCATTATGATTGTAAGTCATAACAATGAAAAATAGGGTCTGTCATGTGACTCATCCAATTTTCAAGCATTTTTTGTGGCAGTGGTCAAGCAAATGCTGCAATCTTAAGTACAAAGGCAGTCATTAAGCCAGCACCATTGTCCTTAAACAAATCCATTGTTCACTATGATAGTTTTACTGAAAACCATAAATGCCTGTTTTTGGCAAAATGGTCAAACTGTAGTCAGATGACCATGGAACTCTGCAAGTAACCGTAAATGTGCCCAAAGTGGAGTCCACTCTCAGAACTTATGCTTTTTCAGGTAGGTCATAATTTTGAACAATAAGAACTTTGAATAAACAATTAACTGCGAGAGGGACCATGGAGTATTAGTGGACAATCATTTGAATATGAGCCAGTAGTATGCAGCAGCTGCCAAAAAAGCCAATGCAATCCGGGGTTGTATAAACATAGGCATAGATTCAAGAGCAGGTGAAGTATTAATACCACTATAAAACCCAAGCAAGGCCACACCTGGAATCATGCTTCCCGTTTTTGTTACCCATTACAAAAAAAGTTGTTGAGACTTTTGAAAAAGTTCAGAAAAGAGCAGATAAGAATGATCAAAGGCCTGGAGACTAAAACATATGAAGAATGATGGCAGGATTTGAGTTTGGCTAGTCTAGAAAAAAGAAGAATTAGGGATGACATGATAGCCAGTATTTGAGGGTCTGCCACAAAGAATGACTTTTTTATTTTTTTTCCTAAGGGCTTTTAACTGTTTTTATATTATTTTTAAATGTTGTATACCTCCCAGAGTAAGGAAGGAGTTGGGAGGCCTATAAATTAGATAAATAAAATCAATAACTAAAATAAGAGGGGATCAAATGATTCTCCAAAGCACCAGGTAAATAAAAGCAGAACAACTGTGGCAAAAGAAACCAATGATAAGACCAAAAAAGATGTTGAGACTTTGAAGAGAACGTAGAGAAGAGAAACTAAGATGATTAATGGTCTGGACTCTGGAGACAAAAACATGAATAAGAGTTTCTATAATTGGATTTATGAAAAGAAGAATTAGAAATAACAGAATGGCAATCTTCCAATATTTGAGGCGCTGCCAGAAAGAAGAGGGGGTCAAGCTCATGTTATCTTTCCATCGCAGGCTTTTGAAAGATAAAAAATATATATTGGGGGCATAAAGATAAGCTCTCCGAAGAAGGTGCAAATGGGGATACAGAGGCGAGAAATAAACATAGGGCAGGTGGTCTGTGGGAGTATAGGGTATGAGCGTGTTTGGGTCGGGTCTGATGTTTAGTGTTGTGAAAATATTTGGAAAATATTTTCACAACAAAGCCAGAGCCCTACATGGCAAAGTCCTACATGGCTTAGGACCAAATTACCTACGGGACCATCTCCTGCCTCTTGCACCCCAGTGATTGGTTAGGTCCCACAGAGTCGGCCTTCCCCAGGTCCCGTCAGCCAGACAATGTCATCTGGTGGGGCCTAGGGGAAGAGCCTTCTCTGTGGCGACCCCGGCCCTCTGAAACAAACTTCCTCAAGAGATATGTACCGCCCCCTCCCTCCTGGTCTTTCCTAAAGCTCTGAAAACCTACCTCTGCCTGCGGGCATGGGGGCTGTGAGAGACGAGATTGTCTCCAGCCGATGCGGTGAATGATTGAATTGAATGAATGTGAAAGACTGCACATGGGGATTTTACAATTTTATAAATAATTCTTTTTAACAATAATTAGATTTCTTTATACATATTATTTTCATTATGTTGCACGCCACCCTGAGTTGCACGCTGCCCTAAGTTGCCCCCCAGAGATCAGGAGTGCCCCCACCATCCTTGCCTTTCGTAAGCTCCTTAAAACCCACCTAGGTCGCCAGGTTTGGGGGAATTAATATACCCCTCAGCTATTATGATTTATGTATGGTTTATGTGGGTTGTATGATTGTTTTTTATTATAAGGGTTTTAAATACTGTTTTTAATATTGGATTTGTACTCTGTATATTGCATTTTGTGAGGCACTCCGAGTCTTCAGAGAGGGGCGGCATACAAATCTAATAAATAATAATAGAAGTCTAATTAATAAATTAATAAATAGTAAATAAATAAAATATTTCCTTCCTTCCATCCTATTTCTATACTGCCCAACTCCCTAGGGCAGTGATGGCGAACCTTTTTTGGTTCGCATGCCAAAAGGGAGCGTGTGTGTGTATGCTAGCATGTGTGCACATGCCCACATTACTTCCCTCCAGCATGTGCATCCCCACACTGCCTCCGTACATACGCACAATCCCCTTCATCCCCACACATGCACAGAGGCCTCGGTAAAGCCTGGTACCGGGGAAAAATGCCTAAGCGGGCAAACCGGAGGTTTGGGAAAACAGACTTCTGGTTTGCCATTGTGCTGTTTTTTGCACTCGGAGGGTTCAGGGAGGCTTCCTGAAGCTCTGGAGACTGGAGTGCAAAAAAACAGCACAATGAGCAAATCAGAAGTTCAGAAAATGCACTTTCGGGTTGCCCATTGTACTGTTTTTTGCACCCCATGGCTTCAGGAAGCTTCCCTGAACCCTCTGGAGCACAACAGCAAACTGGAAGTGCATTTTCCTGAACTTCTGGTTTGTTCATTGGGCAATTGTTTTTGCCTCCGGGGCTTCAGGAAAGCTTCTCTGAAGCATCCAGAGGGTGAAATGGCCATTCCCAAGCCCAGAAATCAGCTGGCCAACACGCACATGCATGCTGGAGTTGATACAGGGCACAGTCTCATGTGCCCTCCGATATGGTTCTACATGCCACCTGTGGCATATGTGCCATAGGTTTGCCATCACAACTCTAGGGACTCAGGGCAGCTTCCAACAAAAATAAACATGGATCTATCTATATATATATACAGTATATATATATAGCATTACAATTTAAAATAATTGCAGCCATCCATATTTGTGGGTTCAAATAAGTTTGTGTAAATAATTTTTCCTACTTTGTTATTGTTTGTGCAGGTTCATTTATTAATGTAGCCTTGGGTTTGAGGAAATGTATTTGGGGAGAGAAGCCCCCATGACACAGGGGGTGGTGATTTCCGAGGAATAGGGGAGGCCCCCAAAACCCAACTTCAGAAACAACAATTGCTGTTAACCTGCCTTCCACTGAGGACCTGTATACCGCACAAGTCAAAAAGAGGATGGGGAAAATATTTACTCACATCCTGGACGTAAACTGTTTCAACTCCTACCCTCAAAACGTCACTACAGAGCACTGTACACCAAGACAATTAGACACAAGAACAGCTTAATAATAATAATGATGATGATAATAATAATAATAATAATAACAACAACAACATTTGTATGCCGCCCCTCTCCGAAGACTTGAATGCCATCACTCTGCTAAACAAATAATTCCCTCAACACTGCCAAACTATTTACTAAGTCTGCACTTCTATTACTACTAGTTTTTTCCCCATCATTCCTATCACCCATTTCGTCTCATGTAGGACTGTATGACTGTAACTTGTTGCTTGTATCCTTAAGATTTTTATTAATATTGATTATTTCCTTATTGCCTATTTGACCCTTATGACAATCATTAATTGTTGTACCTCATGATTCTTGACAAATGTATCTTTTTCTTTTATGTACATTGGGAGAATGTGCACCAAAGACGAATTCCTTGTGTGTGCAATCACACTTGGCCAATAAATAACTCTATTTTCTATTCTATTTTATTCTTGACAAATGCATCTTTTTCTTTTATGGACACTGAGAGCATCTGCACCAAAGACAAATTCCTTGTGTGCGCAATCACGGCCAATAAAGAATTCTATATTCAACCGCGCCGGGGAGCCTGCTTGTCTTTCCTTCCTGGAAAAGATGCGCTTTCTTTCCCTGCTCCACAGCGCCTATAGCAGACTCTGAGGAGAGATGAGGGTCCGGGAGGGGCAGACCCGCGTCCTCCCAAAGACTTTCTATACCATTTGGTGCGGTTAAATGTTTACAAAGGCGCTCCCCGCCAAAACAAAAAAACAACACTGTCAGAAGTGGGATTCGAACCCACGCCTCCATTCGGAGACCAGAAAACCCCGCCCAACGGGAAGGCTTATTTCGCCTTGAGTCTGGCGCCTTAGACCACTCGGCCATCCTGACAGTACGGAAAATACGGCGCTCGCAGAGGCCCTTCAAGGCTACGCCGGAGCTGCGGGGCGGAGGGACATTATCGCCAGTGAATCATATGGCCCTCCTGAGGCGAAACGGACAGCCGGGACCGAAACGTGGCCCGATCGGAGATCCCTCTCACGGCGCCGCTCGCTCCCCTTTGCGATTACGGCGCCCCAATCCCCCCCTTCCCCCTTCCTGCTAAACTACATTTCCCAAGATGCACCGGGCCTGGGCCTGCGCAAGAGTGTGACGTCAAAGCAGCGGCCATTTTGTTCCCCTCTTCCCTGGCGAGGTGACCGGAGAAGCGAAAGCGGTTTTGCGGGGAGACGCAGCGCGATGTTCCCTGTGGCGCGGAGAGCTTTGGGCCTTTCGGGTGAGTCTGCTGCCCCGGAGCCCACACCCCCGGCTGCCTCCCCTGGTTGAAGGTGGGACAAACATCTGCGACGCGTGTGGAGAGGGAAAAGGGGGGCTCCTCAATGAGGACTAGAGGCAGCCCTCGGTTTACAACCGTTTCTTTAGTGACACCCACAACGCCACTGAGAAGAGTGACGTGGGACCGTTTTCTTCACACTTTAATGACCGTTGCGGCATTCCCCCCAAAGGTCACGTGATCAAAATCGAGAAGTTTAGGTGTCTCATAATTATGACGGTTGCGGGGTCCTGGGGTCACGTGACCCCCCCATTTTTGACGCCTGACAAAAGTCAATTGGGGGCGGATTCATTTAACAACCGGGTGAGTGACCGCATAGATGGCGCCGTTGCCTCCAACGGAACTGGCATGCACCGGCTTTGCAGGATCCAAGCAGCTCTGAGATAACAGTGGGAGATGGGCAGCCCCTCTGCTAGGTGTGGGAGGGTGTCCCTGCACCTTGGCAGAAGGATTCCGGGGGGGGGGGGCTCGTAGGGCATAAGGCAGGCCCCTTCCTGCTCATGGCACTGGATTCTGGCCCATCCGAAACATCTCCAGTGGCCTTTAAAGGCAGCCCCATGGGGAACCTGTTGCAGTAGTCAAGCTGCAAGGTAACTAAGTCATGAGAATGTCTGAAGGCAGCCTCTCCCCTGCCTAAAAATACCAGGTTGTGCCCCTACCTTGACCAGGAGGCGCTCCCCGCAGTCACTCATGCCCTCATCACCTCTTGTCTTGACTATTGCAATGCGCTCTACATGTAGCTACCCTTGAAGAGCGTTTGGAGACTTCAACTGGTGCAAAATGCAGTGGTGTGTTCAATTACGGATGTACCTAGGTAGGCCTGTATTATTCCATCTCTACCTGAGTTGCATTGGTTGCCAGTCAGTCTCTGAATCCAATTCAAGGTGTTGGTTATTCCCTTTAAAGCTCTAAATGGCTCAGGGCCAGACTATTTACGGGACCCCCTCCTCCCTCATACTTCTCTGCGGCCAGTAAGGGCTCACAGAGTTGGCCTTCTCCAGGTTTCATCCGCCAAACAATGTTGGATGGTTGGACCTCGGGGAAGAGCCTTCTCTGTAGCAGTTCCAACCCTGTGGAATCAACTGCCCACAGAGATTCGCATTATCTTTTCCCTACTGGTCTTTCGGAAAGCCATCAAAACCTGGCTTTTCCAGCAGGCCTGTAATTAAGATTGATTCCAAGCACGCATGCTTTTTTTATGATATATGTGATTTTATTGATGTTTTTTACTGCTTTTTTACTTGTATTGTACAGTGGTACCTCTACTTACGAACTTAATTCGTTCTGTGACCAGGTTCTTAAATAGAAAAGTTTGTATGAAGCAATTTTTCCCATAGGAATCAATGTAAAAGCAAATAATGTGTGCGATTGGGGAAACCACAGGGAGGGTGGAGGCCCTGTTTCCTCCCATGAGATTCCTAGAGAGGTCTCACAGAGGCTTCTCCCCACCTTTTCCGGCCCTGTTTCCTCCCAGGAGATTTTCTAGAGAGGCCACACGGAGGCTTCTCCCTGCCTTTTCCGGTTACAGTTTCGGAGGCTCAGGTTTGTAAGTGGAAAATGGTTCTTGAGAAGAGGCAAAAAAATCTTGAACACCCAGTTCTTATCTAGAAAAGTTCATAAGTAGAGGCATTCTTAAGTAGAGGTACCACTGTATTTATAACCATTGTTAGCCAATAATAGAAGATGCAGCTGGTGCTCCAGATGGAGTTGGTCCAATAGTGTTTCTGGCCACAACTCATCGGTTTTCCAAGCAGAAGCTGCCAGTGTTAAGAAATGCGCAGAACCCTTGAGTTATCATGGACAGAGAAAAACTATCCAGCAGGTATCCAGGAGATATGAATAATTATACAGTCAGATGCATCAAAGCGAATAAAATAGTGTTTACTTTAGAAATAACACAGTCAAATTAAACAGTCCAGTCATTCACATTCAAATTAGTCAATAACTTTCAATACAATAATAATATTACAAACCTTACATATCAGACATACATTGCAGCTTATAAATACATCAAAAACTAACACAGAACTTACTACATCAGTCTCAGTGAATCAGCAGAAAAAACAGAGAGCAAAGAGAGAATCATGCTTTCTGGTTCCCTCTTATGGCAATTTGCAACACTATCTTTTAAACCTATAGTACTTCAGTACAAACAAACATTCATTGTTAGCCTGTTTAACTCAGGAAGATACAAACATCCCCTTCTGTTCCCCCCTCCCCCGATTATAAACCAGGAGTTTGAAAAAAGAGAAGTACAGGTAGTCCCCGACTTACGACGTCGATCCGTTCCTATGGGGCGTCGTAAGCCGACTTTCCGTGTAAGTTGGAATACTGTATTCCTATTTACACGAATGGAGGTGGCGGCGGCAGCAGTGTCTTCAAGGGACCAGCAGCCGGTCCTTCTCGGCGCTGCGTTGCTGCAGCCTACGAGGCCGCCCACCGCGGAGATCCCCTCGCCCGAATGGAGGCGGCAATGCAGCGCCGAGAAGGACTGGCTGTTGGTCCCTTGAAGCTGCCGCTGCCGTTCAAGCAAAGGGATCTCCGCAGTGGGTGGTGGTGGCAGCGGCAGCTTCAAGGGACCAACAGCCAGTCCTTCTCGGCGCTGCATTGCCGCCTCCATTCGGGTGAGGGGATCTCCGCGGTGGGTAGCGGCGGTGACTCCGAGGCCGCCTAACGCAGAGATCCCCTCACCCGAACGGAGGCAGCGGCAGCCTCGGAGGCTGCAGCAACATAGCACCGAGAAGGACCGGCTGTTGGTTCCTTGAAGACGCCTCCGCCTCTGTTCGGGCGAGGGGGTGTCCGAAGCCACCGCCCACCGTGGAGATCCCTTCACCTGAATGGAGGCGGCGGCGGCGGTGGCTTCGAAGCTGTCCCCGGGTCGTTGTAATGACGAAACATTGTATGTCGGGGACGACGTAACCCGGGGTCTACCTGTATTATCCCATCAGAAAAATCCCCAGATCTGGACCTTTAGGTCACTGTGGTGCTTCAGCTAGTAAATATTGCATGCTGGGCCTTCTAAATGCATTCTCACCACAGCTTAGTCCATTGCACGATACAAAAGTTGCAGAGCTTTTGGGACCAACTGTGGGCTGTGTATGCTTAGCCTGCTCAATTCAAGAAGACCTGGGCACCCCCTTTCCTGGCACCTGCTATTTATGAAATAGTCCCTGCCCCAAATGAATGCCAGGCTGAGGCTTAGAAGCTGGACTTGGGTCTTTTCTCCTGGAATTGCTGACCACGAAAATCAGGCGTTTCTTTTCTTCAAGAAAACAGATTCTTTGGCTGAAATGTTTAATAAAAATAGGTTTTCATAATTATGTTAAATGTTCATGCACAAATATTGTGAATGTGCCTGTGACAGTAGAAAGTCAGCTAACCTTAGGTCTGATTATAAATGTTGAACTCGGCTTCAAAATTTAAAAATATAAAAAGCAGCCAGCCTCAGTTAAAAAAATGCCAGAGGAGGAGAGTAGCCCAGTCCTGCCTTGACTGCCATTCATTGAATTTCAGAGCTAAGTATATTCTGCAGCAAAAGCAGGATAATAATAAGTCGTGTTTTGTGTCAGTTTGCCTGGTTGGTTGGTGAACTGACGTTGCAACTGAGAGAGAGCTTTGTATTCCAGCCCGTGGCATTCAACATACTGTGACGAGACAGGCTCACCGCAAACTTGAACCCAATTTCCATGACAAGTATGGCAACCTCGTTCTCCTTTCTGGGGTGGCCTTTGGCATTGGCACTTGGGCCTGGGTAAGTATTTGGCAGATTTCACTGCAGCCAGGGCAGTAGTAAGAACTCTACCTTTCTTCCTTCAGTTGCTGGGTTTGCCTGTTAAAATGGGTTAATGGTGTCAGTCCTAGGGTTGGGTGTAAACTTGGGCTGCGGGAAAATGTGTTATGTGAAGAGAATTGCTGCAATGATTATGGTTTTATTTCTGATTACTCTTGCAGGCTTGCCTGAATCTTCCACTTGTATGGAATTTCTCTCCAGTTGGCCGACTTACTCCAAAAGAATGGAGAAACAAGGAGTGACTTTGGGATCCCTCTGGGAATAGGGAAGTAATCTGAGCTGTATTTGTGCCACCCTTACCTGGCACTCTTCTGCGTTACTTGTGATATAATAAAAGTATTGAAAATAAATAATTTGTGATCATAATGTTGTATATACTGTTGTAATGCGAAACTGGTAGTCAAGGAAGTTGGGTTTTTATCAGGACGTTACATGTGCATGCATTATCCAGACATCTGTGATGGAATGTAGTTCAGATTCTCAGGAGGGAAGGGAGCACATTCCAGAGGAGCAAGAAATAACTCACTTCAGATAGTTTGTGTGAAAGAAAGAGGGCGATAACCACCCTTACTTAATAGTTCTGAGAGTAAATGCTTTATGGGGATGGTAGCATGCTTTACTTTGCAAAATTTTTCAGATAAGAACAATTTTTAAAAATCTGCTTGGAAGAATCAGAATGTGTCTTTTTGATTTTGGGAACCTGACATCATTTCCCAAAAAACTGAATGGAAAGCAGAAAAGATTACAAATGTATTTTGATTACCGTGATCAATTAATTCCACAAAAGGTTCACGCTATTTGGATTTGCACTACCGTGTTTCCCCGAAAATAAGACACTGTCTTATATTAATTTTTGCTCCAAAAGTTGTGCTATGTCTTATTTTCGGGGGGTGCCTTATATTTCTCAAATAAGACAAATTCACAGGCAGAAAAGCTGACACCCCCAAAGAAAGTGTACCGTACGGTACACTGATTACAGTACGGTACCTATCAGTATGGCACACACACAAACAACGGCACTTACATGGTACAACAATATACTCCCGCTATTGCAGCTTCCGGCCACCAGAGGAACTACAGTCTATGCACTGTAGTGGAGACTAATGGCGGTGAAACAGCAGCAGACTGTGTCTGCTGTACTGGACAGTACAAAGCGATGGAAGGAGCCAGCAGGGGACGCCACATTATTACGGTGCCGCTATGAACAGCTTTGAATGGTACTGTATGTTTTCCACCGCATTGTATGTAAACTTGACTACGCCTTATTTTCGGGGGGGGGGGGGGGGGGGGGGCTTAAATTAGCAAATTCTGCAAAACCTCTGACATGCCTTACTTTTGGGGTACATATTATTTTTGGGAAAACAGGGTAGTTAAAATACACATTGGTTTTCTCAAAAGGAGTCTAGTCTTTGCAGGGCCTTCCTCACCTGGAACTTTTTGTATAACTGAATTTTTATTCCAGCGTGACCTGGTATCAATTTACAAATTGCACTAAATCAAATTTTGCACTTGCACTAATTGTGTCCTATCTGAACTGCTCAGAACAAAACAAAAATAACCGAGAAATATATGGAATTGGAACAATTAGAAGAATGAAAAGGGGATACTTGGTGGAATAATGCAGGAAAGGAGACTGAGTGAGGTTGAGACATTGAAGCTACTGTAACCTAAAGATGAAGCAAGCATAAAATGCCAGAAATGTGTCTAAAATATCTCTGGGAAAATAGGTAAGAATGAAACAACTCATGGGAAAAAGAAAACAAATCATTTGAAGAAGTCAATATAAATTGAGCCTCAAGTGGGAGAGGGGAATCCAATCCCAGCTAATCAGCAAAGCAAAAAAGCACCTTAGTGCTTTTCGACCAAACCAACTTGGTTAGAGACAAATGCCCTTTTCCAGAGGCTAGACAAGGCAGTTCCCCTACCTGATCATTGTAACGATGTGTGTGTGTGGGTGTGTGTGTATGTATACACTCTACTGGCCTTCTGCAAAGCTAGTCTTCATATATCTTAGTCTTTAGGCCTGTGGTCATCTTAATTGCTCTTCTCTGAACTTCCAGTCTCGGCATCTTTTTTTGTAATGTGACCAAAACTGGATGCACAATTCCAGGTGTGGCCTTACCAGGGTTTTATGAAGGGGTACTAATATTTCACCTGATCTTGATACTATGCCTGTTTATGCAACCCAGGATTGTATTAGCTTTTTTTGGCAGCTGCTGCATGCTGTTGGCTCATATTCAAGTGATCATCCACTAGGGCGCCAAGGTCTCTCTCGCTGTTACTGCTTTCCAAGCAGGTCTCCCATAATCTGTATTTATATCTTAGATCTTTCCTGCCTAAATGTAAAACTTTGCTCCGCATTAAAACTTTGCTCCACATTAAAATTCATGTTGGATATGGGGGGTGGGCGCATTCTATTTTGAATTAGCCCCTCCAGTGCCTCCATAGGTGGGGGAGGCCTCCGTGAGGTCATTTGCTGGCATTGGGCTGAGAACCCGGGCACAACTTGGCGTATCACGTGATGTTGGCCGAATGCCAGGACGACCACACGGGCGGGAGGAAGAGACCGCAGGCTCCAGCTAGCGTCACGTGATCCGCGTCGCCTGACTCACTTTCCCTGTCCCACGTGACGTTGCTCCCTTCCGCTTGCCTGCAGGACGGCGTGTAGAGCGTAGCAACTGTCGCGCGGGAGGGGCGTGGCGTGGCCGGAGGGGCGTGGCCGAGCCGGAGACTACGGCGGCGCTGGCCAGGGAAAAAGGGAGAGGTCCGGCGGCGGCGGCGCGCGCGGGAGGGGCCGCGGCTGAGGTACAGCGGGCTCGGGCTGGGCGGGGGCTCTTCCCTCCCTCCGGCCTCCAGGCCGCCTTCCTTGGCCCCGGGGTCGGCGGGAAGCTGGGAGGGGGAAGGTCGTGCCCTGTGGGGAGCAAAGGAGCCTCTTGCGGGGACTTCGGCGGCCTCTTCAATCTGACCGGCTGCAAGGGGGGAGGAAGGGAGGGCAGATCTCCAGGACCCCCACCCCACCTCCCGTAGCAAAAGCAGCCGGATGGGGGGGGGGGGCTCGGTGGTCCTGGTGACGGAAGAGTGAAGTGCGCCCTTTTTTTCTTTCTTTCTTTCTTTCTTTCTTTCTTTCTTTCTTTCTTTCTTTCTTTCTCTCTCTCTCCCTCGCTCGCTTTCCCTCTCGCCTTCCTTCCTTTATTTCTTCTCTCTCTCTCTCTCTGTCTTTCTCTCTCCCCTTCCTTCCTTCTTCTCTTCCCTCCCTCCCTCTATTTCTCTCTCCCTTTCTGTTTTCTTTCTTTCTCTCTCTCTCTCTGTCTCTTTCTCTCTTTCCTTCCTTCTTCCCTTCCCTCCCTTCCTTTATTTTTCTTTCTTTCTTTCTCCCTCTCTCCTTCCGTCCTTCCTTTATTTCTCTCTCCCTCTCTCCTTCCTTCCCTTCCTTCTTTCCTGCCTGCCTGCCTTAAAGTTGCTGGGATGTTTCTTTTCAGGCTCTTCGTCTCCTGGACAGGGAGATTCTGCTTTTCGGTCTTCTCCCTCCTTCTAAGGGGCAAATTGTGGAGGGTGTTTTCCAAAGGAGACAGCGATCAGAGTAGGAAGAAAGGCAATCTCTCCCGCCTTGCCCAGGGGTTGCTTTTCCAGTCCTGCCCTTTGCCCTGAACTCCTTTTGCGGCTCCTCTGCTGTAGCTTTTTCCCCTTCCATTTCCTAAACATCTTCCTTGGTTTGTTTGAAATGCACCTTCCTTCCTTCCTTCCTTCCTCCCTTCCTTCCTTCCTTGTTTCTTTTTTCAGACTACATGGATTGAGCAATATGTAAGGAAAGTGCTTTGAAATAAAAGAAGCATTAAACCATTTCTAAAGCATAAAGTTTAATTTAGGAAGCCAATCTGCCTTGGTGTGCAATGGAAGACAGAGGAAACATCTTTTGTCCTTCATGCTCTCATGAAGAGAAGCTTTGAAGGAGCTTTGTACTTTTTAAAAATGAAATATTGGGTGGTATTTGAGGCTGAACCCTGCCCTGCAAAAACGGGGCCTCGGAGGTTATTACAAGTTAATTAGAGAATAATGTTTTTTATTTTGAGGAAATTGGGATGCATGACATGATGTGACTGTATGAATGAGATGTTAATATTGGTTTTATATTGTTATAAGTGTTATATTGTTCAGTATTTTTATTGTTGTAAACCGCCCTGAGTCCCTCAGGAATGGACGGCATACAAATTTAAATAAATAAATAAATTTTTAGATTATATTGTCTGTTGCAAAACAATTAGGTAGGTAGGCCTATGCATCTTAAAGTTGCTGAAGTTTAGAAACTCTGAACTTGGGTATCTCCTCCATTAGCCGCACTCCGTAGAGAAAGCAATTAATTATTCCTTCAGTTTCTTGGGACGGGTGCTCCTGTGGTCATTGAATGCCGCCTCTGAATCCAGATATATTCAGACTGGCTGTTGCCTGCCTTTAGCCCTAAGGTTATACTGGGATTGAAAAGCTCAAGGACCCCTGTCCCCCCAGAAGGTAGAATCCAGGGGGAGGGCTAAATGGCTTTGCTGAGCAAAGGCTAGAAGATGGAGGTAGAATATCCTCTGTGCTTATTATGGTTTTCCTGCCAGGAAAATTTATTTATTTATTTTTCAAATTTATAAGCCACCCCTATCCTGATGGACTCAGGATGGTGAAATAATACAAAATACTTTTGTGATTAAAAAAATCCAACCTTTTTCAACCTTTACCTGTTTTAAGATTACTTCTGTGGTTTGGTTTATTGTGCTTTTACGGTTTTATTTTAAAGGCTTTTCTTTCTCCTTTTTCTTAAATCATCGTAACTTATAAATTGGATTATAAAAGCTGCAAATAGTGTGGTACAATTGGACATTAGGTTAAATACCTGGTTTTCTTTACATTTATGGAGAAAGGCAATCAGTTCTTGGTTTAGCTGGAAATAAGACTTATCTATATTTTCCTACCTCCATCCTGTTTGTAGGGTTTTTCTTGTGTGAATCCTAAGTAAGCAATGGGATTTGCAATGTAAAGTATAATGCATTTTGGCGAAAAGTTCAAATGCAAATGCACTTATTTGGAATTCAGAGTCCTTGAAAGTTGCTGCTTTAAAATCTTTTATTTGGATTTCATCTATGCAATAATGCAAGGAAAAATACAGCTGTAGACTCATGTCCCAATCAATCAATCAATCAATCAATCAATCAATCAGAATAGAGCTGGAAAGGGACTTTGGAAGTCTTCAGTTTAGCCATCCCCAATCTTTGTTGCTTGGTGGCTCTGCTGGGGGTGGGGGAAGGAAAGTGGGATGTGTAAGTGGCAAGCTGATATAGACGTGCTCATGCTCACCAACTCACTGTTCACACAAGTCGAGTTCTTCTAGGGTGTTGTTGGCTACTCCTGCCAGCTTTGTGTCATCTGCAAATTTGATAAGCTCCCCTTCTAGTCCCTCATTTGAGTCATTTATGAAGATATTGAAAGTGTTGAGCCTAAAACAGAACCTTGGAATAGCCCATTGCCTCCTTCCTTCCATGCAGACGATTAAGGACTACTCTTTGAGTTTGGCTTGTCAGCAAGTTACAAATCAACTGCCCCCAGAGATTCGCATCATCTCCTCCCTACCGGTTTTCCGGAAAGCTTTTAAAACCTGGCTTTTCCAGCAGGCCTGGAATTAAGACTGATTGTTGCAAATATGGTTTTATAATACCTGTGATTTTAGTGATGTTTTATTGGGTTTTTTAAAACTTATATTGTATTTATACTTGTTGTTAGCCGCTCAGAGTCCGTTTGAAGTGAGCGGCATATAAATGCAATAAATAAATACATTCATCTGGTGGTGTTGCTGTGTAACCCTCATTTTTCTAGTCTACCAAAAGTAGGTTGTGGTCTCCTTTATCAGATGCCTTGCTGAAGTCTAAGTATACTATGTCCACAGCATTTCGCTGGTCTACTTATTTAGTCACTTTGTCGAAGAATGAAATAAGATTGCTTTAGCGTGATCTGTTTTTAGCAAAGGTATAACTTTGTTTCTAGATATTCACAGACCTGTTTTGTGATTATTTCTTCCAGTGTCTTCCCAGTTATTGATGTTAGGGTGGTTAGTCTGTAGTTTCCTGAGTCTATGTTCTCTTTTTTTGAAGTTAAAAACCACATCAACTCTTTTTTGATCCTCTAGTTCAGTGATGGTGAACCTTTTTTCCCCTGGGTGCCGAAAGAGTGTGTGCTCACGCTATCACACATGCGTGAGTGCCCACACCCATAATTCAATACTTGGGGAGGGCGAAAACTACTTTCCCCAGCCCACTGGAGGCCAGAAAAGACCTGTTTTCCAACTTCTGGTGGCCCAATAGGCTCGTGTTTCATCCTCCCCAGGCTCCAAAGGCTAGAGAGCCTTTATGCAAGCCAAAACTCAGCTGGCCGGCACACACGTGCATGTTGGAGCTGAGCTAGGGCAACGGATCACATACAAGCAGATATGACTCCGTGTGCTACCTGTGCCACCCGTGACATAGGTTCGCCATCACTGCTCTAGTCTATTGGCTCCTGGTGCTCCAGGATTTTTGAAACATATGGTACAGTGATTCTGAGATGACATCTGTCGGCTCTTTCAGAACTCTGGGATGTAATCCATCAGGTTTCAGTGATTTATATTCATCAAGATCAGACAGGTGTTCTTTTAAATTTTCTTATTTTTATTTCTAGTCTGCTTTTCTACAGTTAGGTTGTTAGTAGGTTGGGCTTTTTCTTTTTGTGTGAAGAGCGATGCAAAGAATGAGTTAAGCAGCAGCTCTGCTTTCTCTCTGCTGCCTGTTTCTTCCTTGCCATCTTCTGTCTTTAGTGGACTGACTGTTTTCTTGACTTTTTTCTTGTTATCTATATGTTGGAAGAAACCTTCATACATACATACATACATACATAGCAAGAAAGAATTCTGATTCTGTTTGTGCAACAATACCGAACACACAGCCAAGTGTGCAAAGAATAGGTGGCAGCCGATGTCAGGGCTTTTGTACAATATGGTTGTGCCCAATGCTAGATTGTGAAGCCATTCAAAAAAATTATTCATGCCCCAGTGGCATGGGTGGGGTGTGTGTGTGACGGGCACACAACAAGACCCTCATGTGCCACCACTGCTCTCTGCAACCTGCATTGGTTACCAGTTGGGTTCTGGGCGCAATTCAAGATATTGGTTGTCACCTATGAGGCCCTTCGCAGCACAGGGCCTGGATATTCAAGAGACTGTTTATTTCCTATGGTTTCTGCCTGCCCAGTAGAATTAGGAAGAATGGGCCTGAATGTACCAGGAGGCCAATTCAAATGATCTCATCTTTTGGGACCTAAGAAGTCGGCTTTCTCCATTGGCAGACTTGTCCTTTGGTACTGCAGGTCCCAAGAGATCCAGACAACTTTTCCCTGATATCGGGCAGGAAACCTGGCTTTATTCCCAGACCTGGGATTACGGGGTCCTATTTGTTCATTTTTATTTCTTTAACAGATTTACATGGCCACCCATTTTAAGCAGTTCTGGGCAAGTACTGTATTTTTCGGACTATAAAATGCACCGGTGTACAAAAGGTTTTGAATAGATAAGTAAGAAAAAACATTTTTTGTCCTTCACGGCCCCTGGGTTTTTTTGCAAAAACTGGGGGAAATAGGGTCCATTTTTGTTAAAAACGGAGCACACAGGCCTGCAGAGAACTCCTAGGGGCTGGAAAAAGGCAAAAACGCCCCCATTTTTGCAAAAAAACCCACCCGGTCTGGTTTTTTGCCCACTTTTGCAAAAAGTGTGTTTTTGCTTTCCTGCAGCCCCCAGAAGCACTCTGCAGGTCTTCCAAACCTTCTGCGTACCGATTTTGGTTCCAATGGGCCCATTTTTCCACAAAAATGGGATTTGGGGCTTCGGGAGGCCTAAAATGGCTGTATTCGCTGTATAAAATGCACCAACATTGTCACCCTCTTTGGGGGCAAAAAGGTGTGTGGTGATCTCTTTTCTCCAGAGCATTCTGAAAATATGTGCTTGGTCTCTAGTTACGTTTTGTGAATTATTTATAATTACGTTGTGCCTAACATTTCTCAAGTCATGGAAATACAGTACTTGAACCATTCTTAGAAGTTTATCTCTAGCCTGCCTTTGTTTTTATCAGCTCTCCAGTCCTTTTAAACTTTTTGAAAAGGAACCTGGCTCTGACTCTGACCCTCAGCAACTTTATAGTGAGCTCTTTTTAGCTCCCAGAATTCTGGGAATCAAATCCTAACATTTTAAGGCAAAACGAGAACAGGAATTCTTGAAATCCACCCATATTAAAGCTGCCAACAGGTTTCTCTCCAGAGCAGCTGAAAACAAAAGATCTGGTGCTGCGTTGCTAGTTGGAGTAAATGTACAAGGAGTCTTCCACCTTTGACTGCAATTGAGCCCAAAATTTCCAATGGCTGTTAAGTGAATTTTGCCCTATTTTATAACCTTCCTTGCCAAAGTTGTTAAGTGAGTCACTGCAGTTACTAAGTTAGTAACATAGTTGTAAAGTGAACTTGGCTTCTTCATTGACTTTGCTTGTGAAAAGGTCACAAAAGGCAGTCATGTGTCCCTACCGTCATTAATATACACATGCCAGTTAGCAAAAGTGTCCAGATTTTGATCATGTGACCAAAGAGATGCGGCAGTGATTATAACAGTGATGGCGAACCTTTTTTCCCTTGGATGCCAAAAAGAGTGTTCACGCGTCTTATCGTGCATGTGTGAGTGCCCACACCCATAATTCAATGCCTGGGGAGTGCAAAAACAGCTCCCCCCCATGCCCTCTAGAGGCTGGAAACAGCCTGTTCACCAACCTCTGGTGGGCCCAGTAGGCTCATGTTTCGCCCTCCCCTTTGGAACCTGGAGCTGAAGGAGGGTAAAAATGCCTTCCCCCATCCCCCTGGAGGCTCTCTGGAAGCCAAAAACGGCCTCCCAGAGCCTATGTGTGAGCCAAAAATCAGCTGGCCAGCACACACATGCAGGTTGGAGCTGAGCTAGGGCAATATCTTACGTGTCAGCAGATATGGCTCCATATGCCACCTGTGGCACCCGTGTCATAGGTTCACCATCACTGGATTATAAGCACGCAAACTAGTCATCAGTCACTTTTTTCAGAGGTGTTATGACTTTGAGCAATCATTAAATGAATGGTTGTAAGCAGAGGTGGGCTGCTAAGGTGGAACAGTGAGGTGGGCTTGCCCCCGTGGCTCTTGAGTGATAGCGGAGTCCAATGCAATTCTGCTACAGAATTGCGCTGGACTCTGCTAGCACTTAGAGCCACGGGGACGAGAACATGTCACCGTTCCACCTTAGTAGCCCATCTCTGGTTTTGAGTCAAAAGACTTCCGCCTCCCACTTCAGACGGGCAGAAGAACCTGTCCAAATGGTGCTTCCTCCAACCATCTCAGGAAAGCAGCTTATTTACAGGTGGTCCTCATTTAACTGCCTTTTAGGGACCAAACCTGTGATAAAGCTTCACCCCAGGTAGTTACAACCAGTCCCTGAAGTTCCAGCTGTGGCAGCACCACTACCATCGGGATCACTTGGCAATCAGCCCAGGCAGCCTTGCGCAGTGTGTATGGGAGAAACGTGCTCCTCCTTGCTGCCTCAGAGTCCCTCTGGGTTTTTTATTTTAAGCCTTCAGGTTTTGGATGTTTTTGATTCCTTTTCCTTCGGCAGCGGCTGCCCTCCTCCTCTTCTTCCTCCTCCTCCTCCCACCCAAATTCCGAGCTTTTATTTCTTTCCTAATGGGTTTGCACGCATTATTTGCTTTTACATTGATTCCTATGAGAAAAATTGCTTCTTCTTAACAACGTTTCTACTTCAGAACCTGGTCACGGAATGAATTAAGTTCTTAAGTAGAAGTACCACTGTATTTTAGTACATACTTTTAATACTAATATTAATTTAAAACCTTGTAATTCTAATTTCGTCATCCAGGTTAATTTATTTCTTTTCTCTTCTCTTTCCTGCTGTTTTTATCTTAATCCCGACCCTAACTAAACTCACTTTCTATCCATTTATAACACTTCACCCAAACCTTGTAATACTCAGTGCCCTCTCTGTGCTTATGTCTCATTGTCATTAGTTATACAATTTCTTAATCAAATTATCATCTAAGAAGAACCTTCCTTGGTTGGGCCAAAAGAGGATTCTGAACAGGGCCAGCCCAGCATGTTAGCCAGCAGTGGGTTCTAAAATCCTTGGTACTGGTTCACACATGCAACGTGGGATGGGTGGAGCATCACGCTACTGGTTCGCAGAACTGGGAGCAACCCACCATTGATGTCAGCCCTAACACCACCTTGCTCTCCTTCTTTTGATAAATATAACATGCACAAACCATATCCAGACAGTGCATTTTAGCTGGACACCCCCCCCCCCCGGTTAGGTTTATTTTATATGGAAACTTCCTTTGTTAAAGCTTCATTTCCACCTGCTACTTAATTGTGCACCTAAAATTCTAAATCTTCAATTGCTTTTAAAACTGGCGTTTAAAATTTTTAGAGTCATTGTTATGCAATAACAGATGCTTTTGTACTCAGTTAAACATAAACAGCAGATGAAGGGGAAACGCTTAAGAAACTTTTGTCTTTGTGGTGAACTGTGGAAAAATTGAAAGACACAGACAGTTATTTAGATCATGTTTGAGATGGCTAACCCAGAATAGGAATCACACTTTTTCTGCTATAATGTCTGTGTTCCGTGAGAGAGTTTGGGGTACGGTACTAATTCCCAAGCTAATTTTAGAAAACAGATTAGTAGGAAACTTGATTCCAGTAATTTTATATTTTATGTACCCTGCACTATTAAATATCAAGGCTTTAATATTTATGGGACCAGATTATTTGCGGGACCGCCTTCTGCCGCACGAATCCCAGCGTCCGGTTAGGTCCCACAAAGTTGGCCTTATCCAGGTCCCGTCAACTAGACCAGTGTTTCCTAACCTTGGCAACCAGTGTTTCCCAACCTTGACAACTTGAAGATATCTGGACTTCAACTCCCAGAATTCTGGGAGTTGAAGTCCAAATATCTTTAAGTTGCCAAGGTTGGGAAACACTGAACTAGACAATGTCACTTGGCAGGTCCTAGGGGAAGAGTCTTCTCTGTGGGGGGCCCGGCCCTCTGGAATCAACTCCCCCAGAGATTCGCACTGCTCCCACCCTCCTTGCCTTTCATAAGAATTTGAAAATGTATTTATGCCTCCAGGCTTGGGGTCAGTGGACCCCAGCCTCTGGCCAGTGAATGTGATGTTGTATGTTTTTGAATGTTTAATTTTTAAATGCTTAGCTTTTAAAAAAATAATTTAAATTAATTATTTCTATTAATTGGATTTAGAACTGTTTTATATATTGTATTTTTATTGAAATGTTGTAAGCCGCCCCAAGTCCACAGGGAGGGGCGACATATAAGTCCAATAAATAAATAAAATTATTTAAATATTTAAGTATTTAATCTTTATTTAAATATTCAATATTGTAGAGGGGCAGCATATAAATACAATCAATCAATCAATCAATCAATCAATCAATATTCCTTATTTACTGAATCAGAGCCCTCTTTGGGGGTTTGGAGAGAACAGCTTGCCTAATTTTTGGTGATAGCAAAAGGAACTTTGGGGTATCTTTATCTGCTTCCTGATGGAGAGATATGAAAGTGTGCCCCGATATCACATTCACATTTAGAATAGATTAGAATTCTTTATTGGCCAAGTGTGATTGGACACACAAGAAATTTGTCTTGGTGCATATGCTCTAGGTGTACATAAAAGAAAATATAGATTTGTCAAGAATCATGAGGTACAACACTTAATGATGGTCATAGGGGTTAAATAGTAAATGAGGAAACAATCAATATTAATAAAAGTCTTAGGATACAAGCAACAAGTTACAATCATACAATCCTAAGTGGGAGGAAAGGGATGATAGGAATAATGGGAAAAAACTAATAGTAATAGTAGCGCAGACTTAGTAAATAGTTTTGAGGGAATTATTTGTTTAGCAGAGTGATGGTGTTGTTGTGTCTAGTTGTCTTGGTGTGCAGTGCTCTGTAACGACGTTTTGAAGGTAGGAGTTGAAGCAGTTTGTGTCCAGGATGCGAGGGGTCAGAAAATATTTAGTTATGGGTCTGGTATTATTCAGTCCGGATTGTGACTTCCAATGTGTGGGTCCCTAAGGTGGTTTGCAGTGAATTATACCCAGACACACCCAGACTGGTATGTAACTCAAGCACCAGTTTGTTATCTTGGATCTTTAATTATTTAATTGGATCATTCAGCAAGGAGTAGGGCAGCCTTCAGTTCTGCAGATTATAGGAAAACTCTACTAAGCAAAAGGGAAATAAAAATCTGTGCGCATTCTGGTTGATCGAGTACTGTCACTTTTGAGAATTAATGTACACAAGCGTTTAGTCATATGGAGTAATTGCATAGTCCACATTTCTCATTTGGGTCACTCCTCTGAAGGGTTTTCCACATACCAGTGAGAATAAACTTGTCAGCCTTGTATCTATTCCTGCTGCTTCTTTTGAGCAACCCCAGTTACTTCTCATTAGCATTTGTAATGCTTTGCTTTCGGAAATAGATGGTGTAGTTTACACTCCCCTCAGCCACACCCTTTGCTTATTTATATATTCCTTTCATTTCTGTTCTGCCTCTTTTTGTGCTCCAAGCAGCTCAAGGCCACAAACGCCCCTTTTCTTTTCATTTTCCAATAGCCTCATGAGCCAAGTTAGGCAAAGAATGGACGTGTGACCTAATAATCTGTTCTCTTATTGTTCCTGGAGGTTTTCTTGTAGGTGTTCTGTCATTTCCATATAAATGGGGCTTCTGATTTGTGTCTATTTGTTTGATTTGTGCCATCATCTCTTTCTTTCTGATTTTCAGGAATGCAAAAGGATAAAAGAATGGATCCATCTGCAGGGGCCAGATCAGTTGTTATTCAGGTGGAGGGAATGACATGCAATTCTTGTGTGCAGACAATTGAGCAGCATATTGGGAAACTAAATGGAGTTCATGGCATTAAAGTAAGTACGGTAATTTTGCTTTTATTATCAGAGGCTAGATTGGAGTGCAGTAGTGGAGGACTGCTTTTCCACGTAGCTTAGCAGAAGAATCTTGACAGGTTTTAGATATTCTTTAGATATTCATTCATTCATTCATTCATTCATTCATTCATTCATTCATTCATTCATTTGCCACCCCTCTCCGAGGACTCGGGGCAGCTTACAGCATATAAAAACAACGGAATGCAATCAATGCAACTCGGGGCAATGCCGCCCCAAATCCTCGGAGAGTGGCGGCATACAAATCCAATAAATAAATAAACAAAAAGACAAATAAATAAAAGACAAACAAACAAACAAATAAATAAAATCAACTAATTACACTAAACAAACAATCTAAAATCCCCAGATACATTAAAATCATTCATATACATTCAGACAATGACCATACAGCCGGGGGTAAGATCTAATCACCCCAAGCCTGGTGGCATAAATGAGTCTTAAGATTCTTGCGGAAGGCAAGGAGGGTGGTGGCAGTACAAATCTCCTGGGGGGGGGGGGAAGCTAATTCCAGAGGGCCAGGCCCCCCACAGAGAAGGCTCTTGCCCTAGGTCCCACCAAGTGACATTGTCAAGTTGACGGGACTTGGAGAAGGCCAACTCTGTGGAACCTAACCAGTCACTGGGACTCATACGGCAGAAGGTGGTCCCACAAGTAATCTGGCCCCATGCCACGTAGGGCTTTATAGGTCATTACCAACACTTTGTATTATGTCCGGAAACCAATCGGCAGAGTGTTGGAGAAACATGGGTGTACCTAGAAAGGCCCATGTTTGCTCAGGCAGCTGCATATTATTAGATATTATTATCAGTATTCTTAAGAGGAAGCTGGGGGAGGATGTGCAATTCAGAGAGCCTGAATTTGGTTATCTTCCATATAATTGGCAGTAAATCAATCCATGATACTATAGCTGAAGGCGGAAGAAATAAACTGCAACATTTTAAAATGATTACTTTGGGGTAATTAGGTTACAGGGGGGGGTGTCCAGCTTGTGTTTTGCCTATGGCAAATGGAAAATTTGCTGTTAATTCAAAGAGCTTTCCAGTAATGACCGTTTGCCCTTTTAGAAATTGAAGCAGCAGGATATGTCGATAGTCTGCTGAAAAACAAATCAGGTTTTAGGCATGATGAGAAGGTTCCTGAAGGTAAATCTGTGAGGGGTAAAAGTTCAGACAAGTTCCGTCTACTTGTTGCAATCTTGGTATCTCAGCAGAAGTCTGACTTTTTTGCCAAAGAATCAGGGTTCAAGCTCTACTGTGTATTTTACAAAAGTAAAGAGGCTGAGAAGAGTCGAAGTGCTTGTTTGCCTAGAAGAAGCTCTCAGGAAAAGCATCTCCCTTTTAATCACAGCCAGGCATTCCACCCAGGAGAGAACGAGGGAGAGGCTTTTTCTATGGCTTGGGTGGAGAAATCATTGGTGTGACGAGAACCTTGAGGTGTTAAATGGAAATTTTTGGTTTGCTAGGATTTATAGCCCAGCAATCCAGCAATTCAACTCTAAACTTAGAAAGCCTGTAGTTCCCTCATGGAATCTAGCCTAGAGCTTGTATGTGTGGTTTGGCGTGTGTTATTCCCTTACAGTATCTATCACACATAAAGTAGCATTCATTTAAGTTTCTAAAATAGCTGCAACATTCTGAAATTACCAAGTATCATAAGATGCAAGAATTTGGGTGAGAATGCCAACGTGTTCTGAGATTTGTCAAGAGATTGAAGTCCTTCGGAAAACATTTTCATTTTGGTACCTTCCTGGTACATTTGTGTTCTCCAGACTATAGGTTGGGAACTGTTGTTCTCTGCTTAAGATTCAACCATCAAAGTCTCTTTTTGCTGTGGGTTAATGGAAGAAAAGCAGAGGTTGTTTTGGGAGGAGTCCTGCAAGGGAAGCTACATAGGGCTTTGATTATCCACCTCCCTGGCCCAGTTTCTTTTGCCTTTGGACACTTGGCGTGGGACCCATCCTGAGCTTTCCACCTTCACTTAGCTGCTCCAGATTCCAGAATAATAAGTCAAGCTATTTAGGGAACTCCTTTAGTTTCTCCTGCAGGCTTTACCACCATTTCCCTTTTTGCATGTACAGTATATTTCTTTACTTGCCTTTCCATCCTGACAGTGTTTAGTTCTTTATTTTTGGTGTATTTGTAACTTTTTATTAAAATATGAACATACAAGGGTTATCCGGAAAGTAAGGTTACGAGGCACATAGCTGTCATGGGGAATGTTCGTGGGGAAGTTGGTATTACTGTTGTGTAGCGGGAAGCCAGCGGAAGAGAACGAGCAGTGCCAGTGGTCAGTAGATTATTGACTGGTGTTGTGGTGAAGGTTAGAGATGAGTGTCCTCATTCCGCTTCCCCCCAAGTGCGAAGTGTGTGCTATAATATGCTACCTGAATGCTAAAGGTAGGAACGCTGATGTGATGGGTCTCCAAGAAGTGCCCAAAATCGACAGAGTCAGTGCCGCCCAAGAATTTCTTGCCCATTTCAAGATTGAAGGTGAGGCTTTTCTCAACTTAGAGTGACAGGAGATGTAATTTGGGCTTATCACCATACTCTAGAGCAGTGTTTCCCAACCTTGGCAAATTGAAGATATTTGGACTTCAACTCCCAGAATTCCCCAGCCAGCATTCGCTGGCTGGGGAATTCTGGGAGTTGAAGTCCAAATATCTTCAATTTGCCAAGGTTAGGAAACACTGCTCTAGAGAGCACATATGAATCAATGCAGTGGCACCATGCCCATTCTCCTTCAGCCAAAAAATTCAAAAATCAGCAATCAGCGAGAAAAATCTTGGGCATCCATTGCAGTCGTGTTCATGCCCTTAGCATTCAGGCAGCATATTACAGTGCACAATTTGCTCTTGGAAGGAAATGGAATGAGGACACTCATCTCTAACCTTCACCAGAACGCCAGTCGATGATCTACTAACCACTGGCACTGCTCATTCTCTTCCGCTGGCTTCCCACTACATGATAGTAATACCAACTTCCCCCACAAACATTCCCTGCGAGAGCTACGTGCCTTTTAACCTTATTTTCCGGATAACCCTCGTACTTAACATTAAACTTAACATTAACATACTAACATTAAACTACATGGCAGTTTGTATCAGGCATGAAAAATCAGGTCCACATGTGAAGGTCCAATTAGACTGATGCCTAGTGATAGTCTCAACTACGTTAGCCCCTGTTTGGAGTAGATATGGGTCAACAGAATTAAACAAAGGGTTGGGCTTAGTCCACTTGTGTCTACGTTGAGATTCTGACTCTCTCTCTTCAACTCCCTCCCCAGATTCTGCCACTCCTTCTCTTAAAGTTTGCTTTCCTTTTTTTCAATGTGTGTGAAATTTCAAAGTCTATTTTCCTAGTTAACTACCCATCAGTTAGACGTCACAGAATATTTTAAAAAATTGAGGAGCGGACGGAGGGGGGGAAATTACTCTGTTCATGGTCCTATACACAGCCCACCACAAGTCAGTGTAGCATTAAATATAATGTCATGTTCCATATCAGCCACCTATTTAACTTTCTGGGCTTGACAGTGGAAGATTAGGCTAATCTTTATCTGGCATTACGGTACTGTATATAGATTGTAATGTGTACTTAAGATGCTGTAGAAAGTTCATGTGAGAAATGTATCCTGTATTATTGTGTGAAATCGTTTTTCTGCTTTTGTGGCTCACCCTGTAGCTAGTCGTCTTGTCTTACCAATAAATCCGAGTTAATTTATGGTTTCATAGGTACTGCCTTACACTTCCTTCTCAGGTGAGCAAAATTGCCATTCAAGGTGTCAGTGTAATATGCCAAATTTCCTTGACGTGTTAATGCCAGTTTAAGACCATCTTAATCTTGCTTGGCTCAGTTGCCTTTTTTTCTTCCTCTGCAAGGTTTCTCTGGATGAGAAGAATGCCACCATTGTTTACAACTCCAAAGAGCAAATCCCGGAGTCCCTCCAGGAAGCCATTGAAGATATGGGGTTTGATGCTGTTCTTGGCGACACCAACCCACAGTTCGTTCCACATGACACCACTTTTCTTACAATTCCCACCCAGACAACTCTAACCTGCGAACAGATTCGTGCCGACCTCCTAAAGATCAAAGGCATTCTGGATGTGAAAATCTCTTCTGACAAAACAACTCTAGTTGTAACCTTTATCTCTTCTATTCTAAATAGCAAAAAGATTAATCAAATAGTACCGGGATTAAATTTGGACAATGCAATGCAAGATAAAAATGCAGGAACGAGTGAAGATGTAAATTTAAACCAAATAAACGACGTGGTGCTGAGAATGAAAATTGAGGGGATGACCTGCCATTCCTGTGTGAGCACCATTGAAGGGAAAATTGGCAAATTGCAAGGGGTCAAGCGGATTAAAGGTAATTAAAAATAGAGCACTTTGGGAGCTTTTGTTCTTTTAAACCGTTTTCATCAATTCTCCAGTATAATCTGAATACCGGTAGTTAACTTCCAAGAAGTACAAAATATGGATGACAATTCTGTTTATGGAGATACCCAGCTGCAGGTCCTTCATAAAGCCACCATTCAGAAAGCTGCAGAATTTCTAAAAGGTGACATCCAGCCTTTTCTATTCTCAAACAGAACCGAGAAACAGAACTGTTAAAATTTCCCCCCTCATTCTAGTAAATCACTAAGATTAGCAAGAAGAGAGGGGATGGAGGTTCTTTCCAAACTGGAAGAAGTAGTAGAGACTCATCCAGCCTTCATGGCATGATGTCACTGCTCCAGATCCTGGCACTTCCAGTCCAAAAGCTAAATTCCACTTCTTTGCTGTGCGATTCATTTTGCTTGCCTGCCTTCACAGCAGTGATAGAGTCTGCAAGTTCCTTCAGACTGTTCTAGCTGAACAAAAGGATGCTTCCCAGGTAAAGCTGTGCAAAACTCTCCATGACTAAATAGTCTTGCCCCCAAATTGCCTGTGTCAAGTACTCCGGATGTTACCTGTTTGAAAGGCCTTTGGACTGCTTGGAAGTATCAGCACGCAAACTGTTCCAGCTGGCTTTAGGTGGCCCATCAGGCTTTTTCAACCACATTCAGAAGGGAACAGTTGATGTGATTCCAGGCATGGAATGAACAAGTCTAGCAAAAGCCCCAAAGAGATTCATTCTCAAATCTAGCAACTTTAAGGTGTGAGGACTTCAACTTGATCTACAGCTGACCTTGGAACATCATCTGTCGGCTGTGGCGAGGGGGGCGTTTGCCCAGGTTCGCCTGTTGCACCAGTTGCGGCTCTATTTGGATAGGGAGTCTCTACTCACAGTCACCCATGCCCTCATCACCTCGAGGCTCGACTACTGAAATGCTCTCTACATGAGGCTACCTTTGAAAAGTGTTTGGAAACTGCAAAATGTGCAGAATGTAGCCGCGCGAGCAGACCAACACTCCGTGGTCTGCACTGGCTGCCAATTGGTTTCCAGACACAATTCAAATTGTTGGTTATGACCTATAAAGCCCTGCATGGCATTGGACCAGGCTACTTGCAGGTCTGCCTTCTGCCGCATGAATCCCAATGACCAGTCAGGTCCCACAGAGTCGGCCTTCTCTAGGGCCCGTCAATTAGACAATGTCGTTTGGCGGGACCTAGGGGAAGGGCCTTCTCTGTGTGGGCCCTGTCCCTCTGGAATCAGCTCCCCCCAGAGATTTAGATTTGCCCCCACCCTCCCTGCCTTTTGTAAGAGTCTAAAGACTCATTTATGCCGCCAGACCTGGGGTCATTAGATGCTACCACCTGGCTGACTAATCTGTTGTGAGCTTCTTGACTGAATGGGTATGAGAATATTTTAATTGGTTCTTAATTTTTTTAGATTATCAATTTTAATTAATTGGATTTATTTTATATTTAAAAAAATGTTTTTTTCCCAAAAGTTTTACAAACAAAGATAAGGACAAAGAGTAATTAATTGGATTTAGGATGTATATTGTTTCCTGTATGTTGTAAGCCACCCTGAATCTTTGGAGAGAGGCAGCATATAAATCCGATTAATAAATTAATTAATAAATAAACAAACCCCAGAATTCCACAGCTAGCCATTCTGGTGGGAAATTCTGTGAATTGAAATCCCCCTCCACTCCCAATCTTAAAATTGCCAAGATTAAGAAGCACTGCCCAAGGATATAGGGGATGACCATGGAGAGGGAGGAGCAGAGGAGGAGCAGAAAAGTAGTGGCTGACTGGTTGGTGGGATGTGACATGCTGAGGGGAGGAACAGGGAGTATTCCCCCCCCCTTTTTCCTCAGGCCTTTACTCGGAACCACCCACTCTCAGAAAACCAGCAGGCTCTGGGCTGGGTTTTGAGTCCCTCATTTCCAGCTCCTCGAGTTAACTAGGCCATTACCCACAGAAAGTCTTTTGATGGATAAATGTTTTATGAAATACCAAGGGGGAGTCAGGCCAACCCTTTTTCATTTATGTTGCAGTTTCCCTGGACAATCAGGAAGCCATTGTCACTCACCAGCCTCACGTCATTACATCCGAAGAAATAAAGAAGCAAATAGAAGCGGCAGGATTCATCGCCTCCGTAAAGAAAACGCCTAAACCGCTTCAGCTCGGCTCTATTGACCTAGTGGGGCTCAAGAGCAGCCACAGCAAACCCTCGGGAAGGACCGCTCCGGAAAGCCCAGAAGGAAAGCTGGCTGGGAAGACTGCCTCCTTCCGCGTGGACGGCATGCACTGCAATTCGTGTGTGTCCAACATTCAGAACAGCCTCTCGGCCCTCCCTTCAGTGAACGGCATCACGGTGTCTTTGCAAGAGCAGTCGGCCATCATCCAGTATAACCCCAGCCTCATCGGCCTTGGTGGGCTCAGGCGGGCGATTGAAGCCGTCTCCCCAGGGACTTTCAAGGTCTTGGACGCGCACGAAATGGCCGAGCACCCGAGCAGCTCCACATCTCCACCAAAGCCTTCTCTTCCGGCAGCTGTTCAGAGCATTGGGACTCATCCCCTGATGCTGGTGACCGTCATCCGCATCGAAGGGATGACTTGCCACTCGTGCGTGCAGTCGGTTGAGGGGCTCCTCTCACAGAAACCTGGTGTGAAGTCGGTCTGTGTGTCGCTGCGGGACTGTAATGGGACTATTGAATATGACCCAACGCTGATCTCTCCAGCCGATTTAAAAAACTCAATTGAAGACATGGGCTTTGAGGCATCCATCGCTGGTAAGTTAGAAACATTAGAAGATTGACGGCAGAAAAAGTCCTCATGGTCCATCTAATCTGCCCTTATACTATTTCCTGTATTTTATCTTAGGATGGATATATGTTTATCCCAAGCATGTTTAAATTCAGTTGCTGTGGATTTACCAAGCACAGTTACTCTTTATAGAGTTATTCTTTAGATTTCAGGCAGGTTTGAGAAGACAACCATGACTGTTTCTTTAGGAGAAAGATTTCTGGGGGAGGGGGGGCATATTTTATTTATTTTTATTTATTTGTTTTGTCAAGTACATATTGGAGGTATGTAAATATATAATAATATTCATATACATGATAGTAGTAAAAGAAGAAACATTAGGACAGGGGACAGAAGCCACTCTTATTGACCTCTTAGGAATCAGGAGAGGTCAATAGAAGATGGTCTAAAGGTAAAGTTTTTGGGGTTAGGTGACCATAGTACAGAGTCTGGTAATGAGCTCCATGCATCAACTACTCAGTTACTAAAGTTGTACAGTCATACTCGTCTTACGAACCTAATTGGTTCCAGGGGGAGGTTCGTAAGACGAAAGGTTCTTAAGACGAAACATTGTTTCCCATAGGAAACAATGTAAAGTCAATTAATCCGTGCAACCAAAAAAAAACCCTCACAAAAAAACGCTGCCGCCCGGCTGTCACCTTTTAAAACAGCCTGGGGGCTTCTCAGCGACCTCCCGAACGCCGAACGCCAAACCCGAACTTCCGGGTTCGGCGTTTGGGAGGCCGCCAAGAAGCCCCCAGGCTGTTTTAAAAGGTGACAGCCGGGCGGCGGGGCTTCCCAGCAGCCTCTGAACGCCGAACGTGGAAGTTCGGGTTTGGCGTTCGGCTTCGGGAGGCTGCTGGAAAGCCGCCCGGCTGTTTTAAAAGGTGACAGCCGGGCTGGGGGGCTTCCCAGCAACCTCCCGAACCCCGAACTTTTGCCGAACCTCCGGGTTCGGGGTTCGGGAGGTTGCTGGGGAGCCCCCCAGCTCAGCTGTCACCTTTTAAAACAGCCGGGCGGCTTTCCAGCAGCCTCCCGAAGCCGAACGCCAAACCCGAACTTCCACGTTCGGCGTTCGGAGGCTGCTGGGAAGCCCCGCCGCCCGGCTGTCACCTTTTAAAACAGCCGGTGGGCTTCCCAGCAGCCTCCCGAACGCCGAACCCGGAAGTTCGGGTTTGGCGTTCATAACACGAAAAAAGTTCGTAAGAAGAGGCAATTTTTTTCTGAACCCCAGGTTCGTATCTTGAGTTGTTCGTAAGACAAGGGGTTTGTATCTTGAGGTACCACTGTATTTCCTGCAGTCGATTTAGAGTGGTTTACATTAGGTTTGTATCTGCTGTGTGCTCGTGTTTTGTTGTGGGTGAAGCTGAAGTAGTCGTTGACAGGAAGGACGTTGTAGCAGATGATTTTATGGGCTATGCTTAGGTCGTGATTAAAGTGACGTAGTTCCAAGCTTTCTAAACTAGGATTGTAAATCTAGTCGCATGGGATGTCCGGCTATCCTGAAAATGACTTGGATCCCCACGATTTGCTATGTTCTGCATGCCTTGCAGAGCAGAGCAGATTAGATGTGGTGAAGGATGATTAGTAACCTCCTCTCAGCTGTCATAGAGCACCAGGTTCTATTAGACTTTTGTGGGGGGATTGTAGAAAGTCTCCCTATTTCAGCATCTTCTGAAAAACAATGTAGGAGTGGGTCCAGATTCCTTCTAGGGTCATTCTTTGTCAAGTGGACCAATTTTCAGAATCTTCCCGACTCGACCACCTTCAATTTCAATGAAACTTCTTTATGGTATAAAACTGAGGTATGCCAAATCCTAAACCTAAAATTTTGCACACCTCGGTTTTATACCATAAGGAATATACGTGCAAAGGTTTCATTGAAATTGGAGGTGGTTAAGTGGGGAAGATTCTGAAAATTGGTCCACTTGACAAAGAATGACTCTGCTCTTTGCAGTTTCCTTTGGCACTCTGATAAGAGCAACATTCACCTGTAGCTTTCTTCATTCTGCAATACATGCTTAAGACAGTAGCAAGGGGCCCTGGGCAGAGACAGGCATCTTTTGGGCTCATGGGGACACATTTAGAGTTTGGGAAAATTCTTGAGACACATCAGTGTGGTGTTACAAAAAATCATCATCACCATCAAATTTGAGTCCCAAATTTAACTCATCCTGTGCCATGGAACCTCCCTGACTTATTTTTGTGTAGTCTAGTTGCACTCTCTCAGCCTAGCCTGCCTGCCTGCCTGGGTTGGTGCTATGGGAGAAAATTGACGGGAGGAAGACTGTGGCAGAGGCCTTGAGTGTCTGGAGGAAAGACAGTGAGGCATGTAAAATATAAAGGACTCTTTCACAACATGATGACCATGATAGGCTGGCCAGTTTCAAGGTTGCCTGTAATCCTGCAGGGTCTGTTTAGGTGGCACCCAACCACACTTCTGCAAAGATATTGATCAAATTGAACGGGTCCAAAGACAGGCTACAAAAATGGTGGAAGGTCTTAAGCATAAAACTGATCAGGAAAGTCTTCATGAACTCAATCTGTATAGTCTGGAGGACAGAAGGAAAAGGTGGGGACATGATCAAAACGTTTAAATATGTTAAAGGAGGGAAGTGTTTTTAATAGGAAAGTGAACACAAGAACAAGGGGGCACGATCTGAGGTTAGTTGGGGGAACGATCAGAAGCAACGTGAGAAAATATTATTTTACTGAAAGAGAAATAGATGCTTGGAACAAACTTCCAGCAGACCTGATTGGTAAATCCACAGTAACTGAATTGAAACATGCCTGGGCTAAACATAGATACATCCTAAGATAAAATGCAGGAAATAGTATAAGGGCAGACTAGATGGACCATGAGGTCTTTTTCTGCCGTCAATCTTCTATGTTTTCCCGTCTTGCTCCATGCGCCCCAAAATAATAAGACCTCCCTTAAAATAAGGCCAAAAATAATATAAAACGGTTTTATTTTGGGGGAAACACAAATAATAATATAAAACATGGGTTCAAAAATAATATAAAACAGCGTCTTATTTTTGTGGAAACAGTAGATTAATAGGTACCACTTTGGTGGGAAGGTGACAGCGTTCCAAGTGCCTTGGCATATAGTTATGCTGGCCACATGACCACGGCAATATTTTTGGAGAACATTGGCTCCCTGGGCTAGGAAACAGGTAAGCACCACATCTAGAGTTAGACTGGAGAAGGGAAACCTTTGCCTTTATTTTTATTTATTTATTTATTTATTTATTTATTTTGTCAAACAAGTATGGAATTATAGTTTGTATTAACATAACATAAGTAGAAAATAGTGATAGAAAGAACAAAAAGACAGTAGGACAGGGACGCTAGGCACAATGGTGCGCTTATGCACGCCCCTTACAGACCAAAGGGGAGAGGTTGACTATAGATAATGTAAGGTTAAAGTTTTGAGGTTTGGGGAAGAAATTACACAGTCAGTAGTGAATTCCAGGCATTGACCACTTGATTGCTGAAATCATATTTTCTGCAGTCTAGTTTGGAGCAGTTTGTGTTAAGTTTGTATCTATTGCGTGCTCTTGTGTTGTTGTTAAAGGTGAAGTAGTTGCTAACGGGGAGGACATTTTGGTGTATGATTTTATGAACAAAAGTTAAATCAGTTTGGAGGTGATATAGTTGCCTTTATCAACTGTATTAGTTTTACTTTTTAATTAAAAGGGAAAAAAATCCTTAAAAATTAAAGCCAGGGTGGGGGAGGGAGCTTAGGCATCCAGGAAGATCAGCATGTCTACTCCGGTCATGAGAATGCAGTTAGTTGAAGAGCTGGAACATTGTTTTCTGATGCTCCTTTTCTGCTGCTAGTGCCACCAAGCCCAGAGCCCATGGTGCTGATCACTCAGTCTTCCCAGGAGAGGCTGCCTAGAACTCAAGAAAGCAAGCTGCCCAAAACGATCGCTCCTCCCAACCACATTCCGAACAAATCGGGTTTGAAGGCACCATCCAAATGCTACATTCAGATCACTGGCATGACCTGTGCTTCCTGCGTGGCAAACATTGAGAGGAACCTGAAGAGAGAAGACGGTAAGAAATCCTTCCATGAGGCTGGTTTACATTTGCAGTCCCAGAATTTATGCCTGGTTGATTGATGGATTGATTGATTGAAATATATACAATGGTACCTCTACTTACGAACTCAATTCGTTCTGTGACCAGGTTCTTAAGTAGAAAAGTTTGTAAGAAGAAGCAATTTTTCCTATAGGAATCAATGTAAAAGCAAATAATGTGTGTGATTGGGGAAACCACAGGGAGGGTGGAGGCCCTGTTTCCTCCCAGGAGATTCCTAGAGAGGTCCCACAGAGGCTTCTCCCTGCCTTTTCCAGTTACAGTTTCGGAGGCTCAGGTTTGTAAGTGGAAAATGGTTCTTGAGAAGAGGCAAAAAAATCTTGAACACCCGGTTCTGATCTAGAAAAGTTTGTAAGTAGAGGCGTTCTTAGGTAGAGGTACCACTGTATATATATTTCTATGCTGCCCTTCTCTGTAGACTCAGGGGGCTCACAACACAGATAAATACAAAATATAAAAAACAGAATGTGTAAGAAAACTAAACTTTGAAAAAGTGGTCTAAAACCCCAGTCCATAAAAGTATTTATTTATTTACTTATTTATTGGATTTGTATGCCACCCCTCTCTGAATGTTATCCACATTCACCCCATCAAATTACACATTCATATCATTGGCCGGAGCTAGATATTAGCACTCCACGGCCCCAGGCCTGCTGGCAAAGATGAGGAAGGCCAGAAGGGCCAGGAGGATGGGGCGGTCAGGATCTCTGCAAGGGAGTTGATTCCAAAGGGCCGGAGCCACAAGAGAGAAGGCTCTTTCCGTAGACCCCGCCAGACAACATTGCCTGGCTGATGGGACCCTGAGAAGGCCAACTCCGCTGGGACACATGAGGCACATGTTGACCAGATCTCAGGTAAAGGCCGAAGGAGAGCTATTCTGATTTGAGCTGCTGCTCAAGGATGAGGCAGGGCCCTGTGTGGTTCAAGGAGAGAGCCCCCCCCCCCCCAATGCAGGTTTTACCATGTTACTTGATTCACTTGGACCATAAGGCACCTTTTTTTCCTCCTGAGGATTGTCACTAATACAGGATACTCTGAACCAGAGTTCAGAATTTTTACTGCGCTAGAGTTTTTTCAAATTTTCCCATATTTGTGGGGAATAAAGGGAATCACTTGTAAAAGGAGTCCTACACATCAAGGTTTTGGGGAGCAGTAGCACCACACCTCTGGATCTGGGCCACGAGATGTCCTAAGATCATCAGTTTTACACTGATGAAAGTAGTAGCACAGTGTGATTGTACAGCAGACTTATTATGTTTCCCCCCAAGTGTTGCCAAGTGTGATTCTCTCTTTCTAGGAATCTGCTCTGTGCTCGTTGCCCTGATGGCTGGGAAGGCTGAAGTGAGATACGACCCTTCCGTCATCCAGCCCCCGACTGTGGCAGAGAGGATTAGAGAACTGGGCTTTGGTGCTCTGGTGCTGGAGGATTATGATGAAGGAGATGGCATCTTGGAGCTGGTGGTAAGCAGATTGTTTCACTATCAACACTCATGCATCATTTTTACACCACGCATGAAAAGGATGGAAGCCCTTGGGGAACTGCAGTATAGTAGGGCTTCTGAAAAATGTGGAAGTCCTGCGGCTCTTCTATCTAAGTGAGACCACAC